>NC_092097.1:53012903-53105403 GCF_045679555.1 Salvelinus alpinus
TCACAGGTAGGTCTGCTTCCTTTCTTTCTCTCAGACAGACGACTCTAATCACTCCCATTGTTCTAGGAGCGCCACCTGTTTGCGTAGTGTGTGTGTGTGTGTGTGTGTGTGTGTGTGTGTGTGTGTGTGTGTGTGTGTGTGTGTGTGTGTGTGTGTGTGTGTGTGTGTGTGTGTGTGTGTGTGTGTGTGTGTGTGTGTGTGTGTGTGTGTGTGTGTGTGTGTGTGTGTGTGTGTGTGTGTGTGTGTGTGTGTGTGTGTGTGTGTGTGTGTGTGTGTGTGTGTGTGTGTGTGTGTGTGTGTGTGTGTGTGTGTACTAGGAACCTGTCTGAGGAGTATGTTCCTATTAACACTCCTGCACCAGAGGACATGCCTGTGCATACATATGGGTTGTGTCTCAAATGACACCCTATTCCCTATTTAGTGCACTACTTTTAACCAGGAGCTATAGAGATCTGGTCAAAAGTAGTGCACTATATAGGGAATAGGCGTACGGGTGTGTCTCAAATGACACCCTATTCCCTATTTAGTGCACTACTTTTAACCAGGACCTCAGCCTGTATACATTAACATGCTACACACCAGTCTGTCCGTGCATCTGTCTGCTCTCTGTTGCTGCTGACCCTGTTGTATCTACACGAAGAATGGCGGGAAATATATGAATAGTAAATCACCAGCTGAGATTTATTTTGTTTTACCTCAAGTAAGACAACTGAGAACACAAGAGCCAACTGGAAGAGATGGAGTCAACTGAAAAAGCGTATCTCTCTCCCCCCTTCCCTCCACTCCATCTCCCTCTTCTCCCTCCTCCCCTCCCTCCCTCCTCTCCATCTCCCTCCAAGCCTTTCAGTCCTATCAGCCTATGCATGCAGTGATGAAACACTTGACTTTGCACAGCTTTAATCCCGACGCCAGAGGGCTTAAAAATCGTCCTAGTCACCTATCAAAGGAGAGGATTTAGCCGTGATGCTAGGCTAGCTACCTAACTTTGGAACCTCGGTCATCCTTTTTTTTTCTTTTCAGCTCAGCCTTACAAGCATCAAAGTGGGTTACACATGGCAGGAGACGGAATGCTGGCGTACTGCACTGTGGAATAGTAAAACTATCATCACTGACTGTTCCCGAACCATTCGAGAGATTAAGATAAAATGATGGCTTTGGTTTTTCAAGTGGGAAAGAACATCGTTAATGCAGAATCTAAATGGTAAAAACCCATATTTTGCTGAAAATTATAATTGTTTGAAGTAGATGTTTTGTTACTTTCCTAACTAAACGTTGCCAACATGAATTTGGGGGGAAAAAAGTATACACAAGCAAAGTTGCAAAGCAACAATCCAAGCAGGATGTTCCCATCCAATCTGTATAAGAACAGCTGTGAGAGAAAATCGTTTGTTAATGTTGATCACCCAACTATAAAATAAACTGTGAACAATACAAATCCGTGGCTATGTCAAAAAGTGCACCCTGTTCCCTAGTTATAATATGGGCCCTGGTCAAAAGTAGTGCACTATATAGGGAATAGTGTTCCATAGGGCCCTGTCAAAAGTAGTGCACTATATAGGGAATAGTGTTCCATAGGGCCCTGTCAAAAGTAGTGCACTATATAGGCAATAGCGTTCCATTTGGGTTGCAGACCGCAATAATATTTCTTGTGAGATTCTACCTGTTTCTCTACTTTCCTCGCCATTACCAGTCAAATCAAATCAAGCTGAATGGCCCCTGATTACTGTTGAGATGAATGGCACAGGTCTTATCTGAGGTAATTGAGGTAGATATGTTCATATAACTAGGAATAAAGTGACTGGGCAACACGATAGATAATAAACTGTGTGTGATGAGTCAAAAAACGTGAGGGCAAAATGGATCAATGCAGATAGTCCGAGTTGCTACTTGGTTAACTATTTAACTAACTATTTAACAGTCTAATGGCTTGGGGATAGAAGCTGTTCAGAGTCATATTGGTTCCAGACGTGGTGCATCGGCACCACTTGCCGTGCGGTAGCAGAGAGAACATTCTATGACATGGGTGGCTGGAGTCTTTGACCAGTTTTAGGGCCTTCCTCTCACACCGCCTAGTATAGAGGTCCTGGATGGCAAGGAGCTCAGCCCCAATGATGTACTGGGCCGTACGCACTGGCACTCTGTAGCGCCTTGCCGTCGGATGCCAAGCAGTTGCCATACCAAACGGTGATGCAGCCAGCCAAGATGCTCTCATTGGTGAAGTTGTAGAACTTTTTGAGGATCTGAGGACCCATGCCAAATCTTTTCAGCCTCCTGAGGGGTAAATGCTATATGATGGTATGCTTGAAACATGTAGGTATTACAGACTGGGTTAGGGAGAGGTTGAAAACATCAGTAAATACACTTGCTAGCTGGTCAGTTCATGCTCTGAGTACGCATCCTGGTAATCTGTCTGTGAATGTTAACCTGTTCAAAGGTCTTACTCATATTGGCTATGGAGGGCGTGATCACACAGTTGTCCGGAACAGCTGGTGCTCTAACGCTTGGTTCAGTGTTGCTTGCCTCGAAGCGAGCATAAAAGGCATTTAGCTCGTCTGGTAGACTTGCATTACTGGGCAGCTCGCGGCTGGGAAACCCTTTGTAATCCGTGATAGTTTGGAATCTCCGCCATATCCGATGAGCTTCAGAGCCAGGATAGTAGGATTCTTTGTCCTGTATTGACGCTTTGCTTGTTTGATGGCTCATCGCAGGTCGTAGCAGGATTTCTTATAAGCATCCAAATTAGTGTCCCGCTCCATGAAAGTGGCATCTCCAGCCTTTAGCTTGGGTGAGCGGATGATGCATATGCATGGCTTCTGTTTGGGATATGCATGTACTATCACTGTGGGGACGATGTCGTCGATGCACTTATTAATTTATACTGTGTGTGATGTGTTAAAGTCCTCAATGACATCGTATGAATCCCAGAACATATTCCAGTTTGTGCAAGTCTTCCGTATTGGGTGCATCACTGGTATTTCCTGTTAGAGTTTTTGCTTGTGAGTAGGAATCAGGAGAATATGGTCAGATTTGCAAACATGGAGGCCAAGGGAGAGCTTTGTATGCATTTATGCTTGCAAAGAGATGTAGAGTTGTTTCTCTTCCAATTGCACATGCTGGTAGAAAGTAGGTAAAACTGATTTCAGTTTCCCTGCATTAAAATCACCGGCCACTAGGAGCACCGCCTCTGGATGAGCATTTTCTTATTTCCGTATGGCCCTATCGTTGAGTCTTAGTATACAGCTCATTGAGTGCTGTTTTAGTGCCACCATCCGTTTGTGGTGGTAAATAGACAGTTATACTGAACAAAAATATAAACGCAACCTACAACAATTTCAACGATTTTTCATATCAGGAAATCAGTCAATTGAAATAAATAAATTATCTAATCTATCTAATAATCTATGGATTTCACATGACTGGGCAGATGTGTACCCATGGGTGGGCCTGGGAGGGCATAGACCCGCCCACTTGGCAGCCAGGCCGACACACTGGGGAGCCAGGCCCAGCCAATCAGAATGAGTTTTTCCCCACAAAAGGGCTTTATTACAGACAGAAATACTCCTCAGCACCCTCTCCACACCCACTCAGACGATCCCGCAGGGGAAGAAGCCGGATGTGGAGGTCCTGGGCTGGCATGGTTATACGTGGTCTGCGGTTGTGAGGCAGGTTGGACATACTGCCAAATTCTCTAAAACGACGTTAAAGGCAGCTTTTGTGATATCTCTCCCACTCTGTCTGCTGGGATCTCCTGTTTGGTAGTCTGCTTGTTGCAGGAGGCCGGTAGGCAGAGCTGGGAGGATCGTTTTGTTTTTCTTCTGTTTTCACCATACAACACCCTCTCCATTCATCCACACACTGCACACTCTACTGATACTACAGACGTCTACAGCTTATGTTACATTTGTGTATTTATTATTATTTAGTTTAATACATCTATTTCTTTTTACATTTAAGTAATGCATGGTCTCCCTTTGTTGTTACGAACTTTTTGTTGTTACAAACTATGAGCCAGGTTGTAACAGTCGTAACAGTAGAGAAAATAACATTAAATTATCTGGCAACAGCTCTGGTATTCCTGCAGTCAGCATGCCAATTGCACGCTCACTCAAAACTTGAGAAATATGTGGCATTGTGTTGAGTGACAAAACTGAACATTTTAGAGTGGCCTTTTATTGTCCCCAGCACAAGGTGCACCTGTGAAATGATCCTGCTTTTTAATCAGCTTCTTGATATGCCACACCTGTCAGGTGGATGGATTATATTGGCAAAGGAGAAATGCTCTCTTACAAGGATGTAAACAAATTTGTGCAACTTTTTTTTAGAGGACTAAGGTTTTTGGTGCGTATGGAAAATGTCTGGGATTTTTTTATTTCAGCTCATGAAAAATGAGGAAAAACACTTTTACATGTCGTGTTTATATTTTTGTTCAGTGTATATGAAAAGTCTCTTGGTAAATAGTATGGTCTACATCTTATCATGAGGTATTCTTACTCAGGCGAGGAGAACCTCGAGACTTCCTGAATAAAAGAGATGAAGCACCAGCTGTTGTTAATAAAGAGACACACCCCTCTGCCCTTGAGATTGTCCGACGTTAACGTTCTGTCCTGCCGATGCAGAGAAAAAACAGATAGATCTACAGTGCATTCAGAAAGTATTCAGACCCCTTGACTTTTTCCACATTTTGTTAAATTACAGCCTTATTCTAAAATTGATTAGATTGTTTTTCCCCTCATCAATCTACACACAATACCCCATAATGACGAAGCAAAAATAGGTTATTAGAAATGGAAAAAATTTAAATAAAAAAACAAAATGAAATATCACATTTGCGAAAGTATTCAGACCCTTTACTCAGTACTTTGTTGAGACACCTTTGGCAGCGATTAACAGCCTCAAGTCTTCTTGGGTTTGACACTACAAGCTTGACACACCTGTACTCCCATTCTTCTCTGCAGATCCTCTCAAGCTCTGTCAGGTTGGATGGGGAGTGTCGCTGCACAGCTATTTTCAGGTCTCTCCAGAGATGTTAGATCGGGTTCAAGTCCAGGCTCTGGCTGGGCCACTCAAGGACATTTAGAGACTTGACCAGAAGCCACTCCTGTGTTGTCTTGGCTGTGTGCTTAGGGTCGTTGTCCTGTTGGAAAGTGAACCTTCGCCCTAGTCTGAGGACCTGAGCGCTCTGAAGCAGTTAATCATCAAAGATATCTCTGTACTTTGCTCTGTTCATCTTTCCCTCGATCCTGACTAGTCTCCTAGTCCCTGCTGCTGAAAAACATCCCCACAGCATGATGCTGCCACCCCCATGCTTCACCGTAGGGATGGTGCCAGGTTTCCTACAGACGTGAAGCTTGGCATTCAGGCCAAAGAGTTTAATATTGGTTTCATCAGACCAGAGAATCTTGTTTCTCATGGTCTATTAATCCTTTAGGTGCCTTTTGGCATTCTCCAAGCAGGCTGTAATGTGCCTTTTACTGAGGAGGTTCTTCCGTGTGACCAATCTACCATAAAGGCCTGATTGGTGGAGTGCTGCAGAGATGGTTGTCCTTCTGGAAGGTTCTCCCATCTCCAGAGAGGAACTCTGGAGCTCTGTCAGAGTGACCATCATTTTGTTGGTGACATCACTGACCAAGGTCCTTCTCCCCTGATTGCTCAGTTTGACCGGGCGGCCAGCTCTAGGAAGAGTCTTGGTGGTTCCAAACTTCATCCATTTAAGAATGATGGAGGCCACTGTGTTCTTGGGGACCTTCAATGCTGCAGAAATGTTTTCGTACCCTTCCCCAGATCTGTGCCTCGACACAATCCTGTCTCGAAGCTTTACAGACAATTCCTTCCACCTCATGGCTTGAATTTTGCTCTGACATGCACTGTGAACTGTGGGACCTTATATAGACAGGTGTGTGCCTCCAATCAAGGATGATCAATGGAAACAGGATGCACCTGAGCACAATTTCGAGTGTCATAGCAATGGGTCTGAATACCTATGTAAATAAGGTATAAGGTAAATAAGGTAAACATAAAATACCATTGCGAAAATTTCTAAAAACCAGTTTTTGCTTTATCATTGTCGGGTATTGTTTGTAGACTGATGAGAAAAAATTATATTGAATCAATTTTAGAATAAGGCTGAAACATAACAAAATGTGGGGTCTGAATACTTTCCTAATATTGTCCTTTTCAGCCACAACTCGGAGAAACGTAGGATATTCCAGTTCTTCAGGTCTCGTTGATAGGATAGTCTCGGACGGAGCTCATCAACTTTCTTTATCCATTGATTCTGTACGTTGGCCAATAGAACACAGGGTAGAGGTGGTTTATCGCCGATGTAGTTTCGCCTGGGTGCCCGCACGTCGGCCTCTCTTGAGCTGTCTCATTCTCTTCCTGAGTCTCAGGGATTAGGGCATGGTCCGTGGTAAGTAATATGTCCTGCACCGCCGACTCATTGAAGTACAAATCCTCATCCAAATCAAGGTTAGTGATCACTTTTCTGATGTCCAGGAGCTCTTTTCAGTCATAGGAAAAGATGGTGGAAACATTATGTACCAAAAAGTTAATCTCATTGTGTGAGTGTGCGTGATTCAGGGAGCCCATTTAGGTTTTAATTAGCAGTCATTATAAGGACCAGGGGGACAGGGAGACAATGGACTAGGAGGCAGGAAGCACGACTGCTGGTCTAACACCCACACACGCACAGAGAGTGATGGGCAGAAAATGCAAGGGATGGCAGGGTGCACGTCTCTCTACTTCCACACACAGTGAGACTAAATACACCTCCACACCTGACAAACCACACACACACACACACCACACACACACGCACGCACACACACGCACACACACAAACACACACACACCACACGCATACGCACACGCACACACACACACACCACACACCACACGCACACACACACGCACACACACACACTACCATACGTAACACTACCACACGTTCACTATGAAGCCTATGGGTATGTAACTCAAAACAGGAGAGAAACATACTAATTGAGCTGCGTTCAAATGATGTAATTCGTGTGGTTCTAGTTAGGTGGAAGTTGAAGACTAGCTGGAAGTTACGAGCGTTTTTTTCTTCCTCTGCTAGCAACCATCACAGTCCCGCTGATTGAGTTAGCCCACAGAGCTAAAGACATACAGACTGTGTTTGGGGCATGCTTGTTCCACAGCATCACGGCTAGGATAGCTTGCACAGCTAAAGACAGACAGACTGTGTTGTTTGAGGCGTGCTTGTTGGCTTATTCCAGAACATCACGACTGGGTTAGCTTGCACAGCTAAAGACAGACAGACTGTGTTGTTTGAGGCGTGCTTGTTGGCTTATTCCAGAACATCACGGCTAGGATAGCTTGCACAGCTAAAGACAGACAGACTGTGTTGTTTGAGGCGTGCTTGTTGGCTTATTCCAGAACATCACGGCTAGGATAGCTTGCACAGCTAAAGACAGACAGACTGTGTTGTTTTGGGCGTGCTTGTTGGCTTATTCCAGAACATCACGACTGGGTTAGCTGGCTGAGCATAAGATAGACTGTGTTGTTTTGGGCGTGCTTGTTGGCTTATTCCAGAACATCACGACTGGGTTAGCTGGCTGAGCATAAGATAGACTGTGTTGTTTGAGGCGTGCTTGTTGGCTTATTCCAGAACATCACGACTGGGTTAGCTGGCTGAGCATAAGATAGACTGTGTTGTTTTGGGCGTGCTTGTTGCTTGTCACGACTCAGGCTCTGCTCTCCACAAGGTTTCTTTCTAACTTGATGCACCCCTCTAGTGAAATTGGTTTGGATTGAGGGATGAGGCAAAGGGAGGGAAGACGGAGAGAGAGATGAGAGAGACGGAGGGATATGAGACGGAGGGATGTGAGTGGGTGTGCACTCCTGCATTTTTGATCAAAGCCGCGCTCGGCACGGTATGTTGGAAGTGACAAACGGTCGGCGGGATGTTTTTCCCTCGACAGCTGTGTCACCATGGATTACTGTCTGCATCATAGCCATGTGTGCGTGCGTCTGTGTGTGTGTGTGTGTGTGTGTGTGTGTGTGTGTGTGTGTGTGTGTGTGTGTGTGTGTGTGTGTGTGTGTGTGTGTGTGTGTGTGTGTGTGTGTGTGTGTGTGTGTGTGTGTGTGATAAGGTGCTGCTTCACTAGATAATCTCTTGAGGTGTTTATTCAACAGCTATCCTAGAAATTCATTAGTTGACTCTTTTTCAGCTCAGCACACTCTGTTCCTGCCTCTCTCTCGGGGATATAATGGCCATAGGAGGATTGTAGAGGTAAATATGTGTTTAACGTAGGTGACAACTGCCTTTGATCGCTCAGAATAGACTTTATTATATCAGACTGATCCCTGGTCGGTCGGTCGGCTCCTGGAGTAATGTGCTAGGTGCCCGGGCCACCATGTTTTATGGTTTGTTTACACAGCAGCAGTCATAACCTGCCAACAAGACGTAACACAGGGGGAGGATGAACCCACTTAGAACTGGTTCTATGTTTCCCATGGATCCATTCTAATGACAGATGAACTGGTTCTATGTTTCCCATGGATCCATTCTAATGACAGATGAACTGGTTCTATGTTTCCCATGGATCCATTCTAATGACAGATGAACTGGTTCTATGTTTCCCATGGATCCATTCTAATGACAGATGAACTGGTTCTATGTTTCCCATGGATCCATTCTAATGACAGATGAACTGGTTCTATGTTTTCCCATGGATCCATTCTAATGACAGATGAACTGGTTCTATGTTTTCCCATGGATCCATTCTAATGACAGATGAACTGGTTCTATGTTTTCCCATGGATCCATTCTAATGACAGATGAACTGGTTCTATGTTTCCCATGGATCCATTCTAATGACAGATGAACTGGTTCTATGTTTCCCATGGATCCATTCTAATGACAGATGAACTGGTTCTATGTTTCCCATGGATCCATTCTAAATGACTCAGAGATGATGACTAATCTTTGCTTAGAGCTGGAAACTTGCGTTAGCTCCCCGACGTGTGATGAACTGGTACTGAACTAGTAGACTACCACTTTCCCCATGGAGCTACTGAAGTGTCCTTATACTCTCTGGGGTAATATAACATGCAGGCTGATGTAAGCAGTGGAGTAGATATTATGTCAGTGGAAGACTGTAGTACAATAGAATAAAGCAACTTTATTGTCCACTCCGTTGAACAACAGAAATGACTATTTTGTGCTGTCACATTATCCAGACTAACATAGCAGAGCTGGAAGCTGCACAGAATCAGGTTCAGTCGCCCGTGGAGCGGGTTAAAGGGCAAAGGTTATCTGGCTCCAGGACACACTTCACTGTGAGTGGGCATACTTTAACTGTAGGACAGTGTTTCTCAACTTTTTACAGTCTACTTTTCAGGATATTCTCTAAAGGCTGAAGGTCTTTACATGTCAGTGTCTACTGTCTACCTATGGCCTATGGCATACTGTTGAATAATGCGTTTTGAAGTTTTTGTGTACCAAGGACCAACACATTATGGTTAATACTTCAACATTGGACTACAATTCACAGATTGCTTCTGAAAACTAGTACCCTTTTCACACTGAGATATTTTATTTTCACTACTGTATGGTGGATACGTAACCAGACCAGCTCAGTACAGCTTGGTATGGCTGGACTCAGTAGTGGATATGTAACCAGGTCAGTACAGCTTGGTATGGCTGGACTCAGTAGTGGATATGTAACCAGGTCAGTACAGCTTGGTATGGCTGGACTCAGTAGTGGATATGTAACCAGGTCAGTACAGCTTGGTATGGCTGGACTATGTAGTGGATATGTAACCAGGTCAGTACAGCTTGGTATGGCTGGACTCAGTAGTGGATATGTAACCAGGTCAGTACAGCTTGGTATGGCTGGACTATGTAGTGGATATGTAACCAGGTCAGTACAGCTTGGTATGGCTGGACTCAGTAGTGGATATGTAACCAGGTCAGTACAGCTTGGTATGGCTGGACTCAGTAGTGGATATGTAACCAGGTCAGTACAGCTTGGTATGGCTGGACTATGTAGTGGATATGTAACCAGGTCAGTACAGCTTGGTATGGCTGGACTCAGTAGAATGAAAAGCCTTTAGGGCAGGCAAGGTCACATGGTAACAGAGTCACACTTCCACTATAAAAACAGCCATATCTTTTTTACAATCAGGGGCAAGTCTGAATCCAATGTACGTTTTTGTAGTTATTTGTTAGTGCTTTAATGCAATACTAACAATTAATTGTTAAAATATATCTTTCATGACAAAATCTCTATTTAGTGCTAGATAACGAAGTCATCTGGTTAATAAATCGTTTTGGGGGATATGAAAACAGCGTAACATTCAGTTATTTTAGTGATAATACATGAATGTAACATATGATCTGATAAGGTTGACTATATCAACACAAACTGTTACGTGGTAACAGAGTTAAATAGAAACAGGGTTATATGGTATCGGAGATACGTGGTAACATAGTTACATAGTAACAGAGTTACGTGGTAACATAGTTACATAGTAACAGAGTTACGTAGTAACATAGTTACATAGTAACAGAGTTACGTGGTAACAGAGTTACATAGTTTCCAGAGTTACGTGGTAACAGAGTTACATAGTAACAGAGCTACATGGTAACATAGTTACATAGTAACAGGGTTACGTGGTAACAGAGTTACATAGTAACAGAGTAAAAAAAAGTGCAAAATAGCACATTGCAATAAAATGCCAATTTTATGATTGCAAGTTTCGTGGAGCCGTATGGCAGTCATAAAATGCATCAGAATGATGTAGAATAAGACATATTGTGTGGTTTCCATAAACAAATACTAATCCAGATAATGATATATTTATATACACTGTTAGCCCTTTCTCATTATATACAGTGCATTCGGAAAGTATTCAGACCCTTTTTTCACATTTTGTTACGTTACAGCCGTATATTCTAAAAAGTATTCAATAGTTTTTTCCCCCTCACCTACACACAATACCCCATAATGACATCACAATACCCCATAATGACATCACAATACCGCATAATGACATCACAATACCCCATAATGACAAAGCTGAAATGTAACATTTACATAAGTATTCAGACCCTTTACTCAGTACTTTGTTGAAGCACCTTTGGCAGCAATTACAGCCTCTAGTCTTCTTGGGTATGACGCTACAAGCTTGGCACACCTGTATTTGGGGAGTTTCTCCCATTCTTCTCTGCAGATCCTCTCAAGCTCTGTCACGTTGGATGGGGAGATTCGCTGCACAGCTATTTTCAGGTCTCTCCAGAAATGTTCGACCGGGTTCAAGTCTTGGCTCTGGCTGGGCCACTCAAAGACATTCAGAGATTTCTCCTGAAGTCACTCCTGCGTTGTCTTGGCTGTGTGCTTAGGGTCGTTGTCCTGTTGGAAGGTGAACCTTTTCCCCAGTCTGAGATCCTGAGCGTTCTGGAGCAGGTTTTCATCAAGGATCTCTCTGTACTTTGCTCTGTTCATCTTTCCATCAATCCTGACTAGTCTCCCAGTCCTTGCCGCTGAAAAACATCCCCACAGCGTGATGCTGCCACCACCGTGCTTCACCGCAGGGATGGTGCCAGGTTTCCTCCAGATGTGACGCTTGGCATTCAGGACAAAATGTTCAATATTGGTTTCTTCAGACCAGATAATCTTGTTTCTCATGGTCTGAGAGTCTTTAGGTGTCTTTTGGCTAACTCCAAGTGGGCTGTCATGTGCCTTTTACTGAGGAGGTTCTTCCGTCTGGCCACTCTACCATAAAGACCTGATTGGTGGAGTGCTGCAGAGACATTTGTGTTTCTGGAATGTTCTCCCATCTCCACAGAGGAACTCTGGAGCTCTGTCAGAGTGACCATCGGGTTCTTGGTCACTTCCCTGATCAAGGCCTTTCTCCCCCGATTGCTCAGTTTGACCAGGCGGCCAGCTCTAAGAAGAGTCTTGGTGGTTCCAAACTTCTTCCAATTAAGAATGATGGAGGCAACTGTGTTCTTAGGGACCTTCAATGCTGCAGAATTTTTTTGGCACCCTTCCCCAGATCTGTGCCTCGACACAATCCTGTCTCGGAGCTCTACGGACAATTCCTTCAACCTCATGGCTTGGTTTTTGCTCTGACATGCACTGTCAACTGTGGGACCTTACATAGACAGGTGTGTGCATTTCCAAATCATGTCCAATCAATAGAATTTACCACAGGTGGACTCTAACTCAATTTCCTGTTTCATAGCAAAGGGTCTGAATACTCATGTAAATAAGGTATTTATCTTTTTAAATGTTAATACATTTGCAAATAATTCTAAAAACCTGTTTCTGTTTTGTTATTATGGGGTATTGCATGTAGATTGATGAGGAAAAAAAATATTTAATCAATTTTAGAATAAGGCTGTAATGTAACAAAATGTAATGTAACTGTAACGGCAGTCCTCCTCCTCTTCATCTGAAGAGGAGGAGTATTGAGGGAACCAAGGCGCAGCGTAGTGAAATGACATACTTTATTAACGAAAACACGAACTTAACTAAACTAACAAAACAACAAACGGTGTAGACAGACCTATACGACGAACTTACATAAAACAAGAAGAACGCACGAATAGGACAAAATGACTACACAAACCGAACAAACCGTAACAGTCCCGTATGGTGCAAACAATACACAGACACGGAAGACAACCACCCACAAACAAACACTGTGAACAGCCTACCTAAATATGACTCTCAATTAGAGGAACGCCAAACACCTGCCTCCAATTGAGAGCCATACCAGGCAACCCTAAACCAACATAGAAACAGATAACATAGAATGCCCACCCAAACTCACGTCCTGACCAACTAACACACAAAACTAAACAGAAAACAGGTCAGGAACGTGACATAACCCCCCCCTCAAGATGCGTACTCCGAACGCATCACCAAAAAGTCCAGGGGAGGGTCTGGGTGGGCATCTGACCACGGTGGTGGCTTAGGCTCCGGGCGTGGTTCCCACCCCACCATAATCAATCCCCGCTTCCTTAGCCTCCCCACAATGACCACCCTCCAAATAACCCCACCTAAATTTAGGGGCAACACCAGAATCAAGGACAGCTCTGGGACAAGGTAGCTCAGGACATAGGGATAGCTCAGGACAGAGGGAGAGCTTAGGAGAGAGAGGTAGCTCAGGAGAGAGAGGTAGCTCAGGATAGAGGGGCAACTCCGGACTGAAGGGCAGCTCCGGACAGAGAGACAGCTCTGGACTGAGGGGCAGTTCAGGATTACTAGCCGCTTCTGGCTGAGGGACAGCTCATGGCTGACTGACGGCTCTGGACGCTCATGGCAGGCTGACGGCTCTGGACGCTCATGGCAGGCTGACGGCTCTGGACGCTCATGGCAGGCTGACGGCTCTGGACGCTCATGGCATGCTGACGGCTCTGGACGCTCATGGCAGGCTGACGGCTCTGGACGCTCATGGCAGGCTGACGGCTCTGGCTGCTCATGGCTCTCTAACGGCTCTGGCTGCTCATGGCTCTCTGACGGCTCTGGCTGCTCATGGCTCTCTGACGGCTCTGGCTGCTCATGGCTCTCTGACGGCTCTGGCTGCTCATGGCTCTCTGACGGCTCTGGCTGCTCATGGCTCTCTGACGGCTCTGGCTGCTCATGGCTCGCTGACGGCTCTGGCAGATCCTGTCTGGCTGGCGGCTCTGGCAGATCCTGTCTGGTTGGCGGCTCTGGCAGATCCTGTCTGGTTGGCGGCTCTGGCAGATCCTGTCTGATTGGCGGCTCTGGCAGATCCTGTCTGGTTGGCGGCTCTGGCAGATCCTGTCTGACGGGCGGCTCTAGCGGCTCCTGTCTGGCGGACGGCTCTAGCGGCTCCTGTCTGGCGGACGGCTCTGTAGGCTCATGGCAGACGGGCGGCTTTGCAGGCTCATGGCAGACGGGCGGCTTTGCAGGCTCATTGCAGACGGATGGCTCAGACGGCGCTGGGGAGACGGATGGCTCAGATGGCGCTGGGGAGACGGATGGCTCAGATGGCGCTGGGTAGACGGATGGCTCAGACGGCGCTGGGGAGACGGATGGCTCAGATGGCGCTCGGGAGACGGATGGCTCAGATAGCGCTCGGGAGACGGATGGCTCTGGCCGGATAAGGCGCACTGTAGACCTGGTGCGTGGTGCCGGAACTGGAGGCACGGGGCTAAGGACACGCACCTTCATACTAGTGCGGGGAGCAGGGACAGGGCACACTGAACTCTCAAAGCGTACTCTATACCTGGTGCGTGGTACCGGCACTGGTGGCACCGGGCTGAGGGCACGCACCTCAGGACTAGTACGGGGAGAAGTGACAGTGTGTACAGGACTTAGGAGACGCACAGGTGGCTTAGTGCGTGGGGCCGGAACTGGAGGCACCGAACTGGATACACGCACTATAGGGAGAGTGCGTGGAGGAGGAACAGGGCTCTGGAAATGCACTGGTAGCCTAGTGCGTAGTGTAGGCACTGTAGGTACTAGGCTGGGGCGGGGAGGTGGCGCCGGAAATACCGGACCGTGCAGGCGTACTGGCTCTCTTGAGCATTGAGCCTGCCCAACCTTACCTGGTTGAATGCTCCCGGTCGCCCGCCCAGTGCGGGGAGGTGGAATAACCCGCACCGGGCTGTGTAAGCGAACCGGGGAAACCATGCGTAAGGCAGGTGCCATGTATGCCGGCCCGAGGAGACGCACTGGAGACCAGACGCGTTGAGCCGGCCTCATGACACCTGGCTCAATGCCCAATCTAGCCCTACCAGTGCGGGGAGGTGGAATAACCCGCACCGGGCTATGCACACGTACAGGAGACACCGTGCGCTCTACTGCGTAACACGGTGTCTGCCCGTACTCCCGCTCTCCACGGTTAGCCTGGGAAGTGGGCGCAGGTCTCCTACCTGCCCTTGGCCCACAACCCCTTAGCCCCCCCAAGAAATTTTTGGGAGTTACTCACGGGCTTTTCGGGCTTCCGTGCAAGACGCGTCCCCTCATAACGCCGGTTCCCTTCTCCGGTTGCCTCTGTTCTCCTCAGTGCCTCCACCTGTTCCCATGGGAGGCGATCCCTTCCAGCCAGGATCTCCTCCCATGTGTAGCAACCTTTACCGTCCAATACATCGTCCCAAGTCCATTCCTCCTTCTTGCGCTGTCCCTTACTCCGTTTACACCGCTGCTTGGCTCTGGATTGGTGGGTGGTTCTGTAAGGGCTGTCGCTCTCCTCATCCTCGGACGAGGAGAGGAGAGAAGGATCATCAGACCAATATGCAGCATTCGGGAAATAAGCCATCTTTTATTTGAACCCGATGGCAACACGAAACAAAACACTTACAAATTTACAAAACAAGAAAACGACGTTGACGAAACCTGAACATAAACTTACATAACTAAACGTAAACTCACGGACAGGAAACAGACGACATCAAAATAAACGAACAGCCAAACAGTCCCGTATGGTACATACATACGACGACACGGAAGACAACCACCCACAAACAAACACTGTGAACAGCCTACCTAAATATGACTCTCAATTAGAGGAACGCCAAACACCTGCCTCCAATTGAGAGCCATACCAGGCAACCCTAAACCAACATAGAAACAGATAACATAGAATGCCCACCCAAACTCACGTCCTGACCAACTAACACACAAAACTAAACAGAAAACAGGTCAGGAACGTGACAGTAACAAAAGTCAAGGGGTCTGAATATGTTCTTAATGCACTGTACATATCTCTGTGAATTGTATTTCTAAACTGACTGAATTTATGTTAGCTATAGGTAACTTCCTGAGGGACCGGTCAGCAACATCCCAGGGACCGCTGCTAGCCCACAGGCCAGGGGTTGAAGACTCTGCATCCACCAATGGAAGGTGTTTGGAGCATTACACAGCCCAAAAATGTATCTCAAAAAGCCCCCAGAAAAGCTTTCATTTTACCATAGTCTCAACATGAACGAAGACGGTTCGATTAACCAGTCAAATAGATTTCATGAATGCTTTTTTTTACATCAGCAGTGGTTAAAGACTGAAACACGAGTAACAACCCATTCAGTTCGATAGGCTGAGGAACCTGTTGTAAGCCAATCTGAAGGGGTTTATTTTTCAACTAAGCATCTATTGTTCTACACAGGTGCTAGACAAGGCAATAGGGTCCAACAATACTGTAATACTTCAAACAATTTTCAAGCAAGAATTCAATTGATGGATTGGCCAGGAAACCACTTACTTACATTTACTGATGAAGACTGCATTTCACTGATAGAATACATCACACAGCACAACATGGTGGCAACAAAGCAGTACGGAATTACGTCTCTATTTTCAGAGATGCTGAATGTTGTTTGCAACAATAATCAGTCTTCATTCTTTAGGATTTCCTCTTTGAAAGCTGTTGTATTCGTCTCTTATCTAATGTGAATGATAAGAGATGCACTTGACAACGACAAGCTTGCACAGCATACCCACACACACCCGCACGCACCCGCACGCGCACGCACACACACACACACACACACACACACACACACACACACACACACACACACACACACACACACACACACACACACACACACACACACACACACACACACAACCACTTCAATCAGTTATCACACGGCCACTGTAATTTCCTGCCTCAAAATGCTTGATAATGTATATTATGATAAAAAGAAACACTGCAGGCGTTATGATGACCTATTGTCTACTCCTTTTTTTACGCAGATCAGGGTTCACCTCGGGTCCACCAACATACCACTTCATAGACGCAGTTGAGCATTTTACCTCATGAATGTTGTTCTGGAGGCAGCTCTGCGGAGTGGTCACTAGCTGGCACAAGACACAAAGTCATAAAATGACTGATTTTAAACTCTAACGTCAACCCTAATCTTAACCACACTGCTAACCTTAATGCCTAACCGTAACCTTAAATTAAAAACAAAAAAAAGCTATTTTTGTTTTCGTGAATGTTTACAATTTGACTTTGAAGCTGACCTATTTAAGGCAGACTCGCTCAATTCTGCCTCCAGAGGACAAGACTCACGACAATAAATGTCAACCTGCTCTTATTACCTCTCTAGAATAACGAGTTAAAAACAACCACCTGAGGGATAAGAGCTATAATCAGTTTTAATGAGTACTTGTACTACTTGTAAAGTTGCTACCTGTCTGAGTAGAGCCTTATGGAAGTCTAAATTGCTCCTAGACATAAAGAATAAGAAAGCAGGGGCCCTAAGAAGGGAGGGCCCAATAAGAAGGGAGGGCTCCTAAGAAGGGAGGGCGCAATAAAAAGGGAGGGCCCCTAAGAAGGGAGGGCACAATAAGAAGGGAGGGACCCTAAGAAGGGAGGGCCCAATAAGAAATGAGGGCTCCTAAGAAGGGAGGGTCCCTAAGAAGGGAGGGCCCAATAAGAAGGGAGGGCTCCTAAGAAGGGAGGGCGCAATAAAAAGGGAGGGCCCCTAAGAAGGGAGGGCACAATAAGAAGGGAGGGCCCCTTAGAAGGGAGGGCCCAATAAGAAATGAGGGCTCCTAAGAAGGGAGGGTCCCTAAGAAGGGAGGGCCCAATAAGAAGGGAGGGCTCCTAAGAAGGGAGGGCCCAATAAGCAGGGAGGGCCCCTAAGAAGGGAGGACCTAATTAGAAGGGAGGTTTCCTAAGAAGGGATGGCCCAATAAGAAGGGAGGCCCCTAAGAAGGGAGGGCCCAATAAGAAGGGAGGGCCGCTAAGAAGGGAGGGCCCAAAAGCCTGTCTCTCTCCATCTCCACGTATGGGCAATGACAAAAGGTGGTGCCATGAAGATGGTGAATTGTTTAAAACCTGTTTGGGATAGGGGGCAGCATTTTCACTTTTGGATGAAAAGCGTGCCCAGAGTAAACTGCCTCCTACTCAGTCCCACATGCTAATATATGCATATTATTAGTAGTATTGGATAGAAAACACTCTGAAGTTTCGAAAACTGTTTGAATGATGTCTGTGAGTATAACAGAACTCACATGGCAGGCGAAAACCTGAGAAAAATCCAACCAGGAAGTGGGAAATCTGAGGTTTGTAGTTTTTGAAATCTTGGCCTATCGAATACACATGGGGTCATAGTGTGTCTATGGGGTCATAGTGCACTTCCTAAGGCTTCCGCTAGATGTCAACCATCTTTAGAAACTTGTTTGGGGCTTCTACTGTAAAGGAGGGGCTCATAAGTGCTCTTTGAGTGAGTGGTCTGACAGAGTGCCACAAACTCTGACGCTCGTTCACGTGAGTGGTAGCTCTCGTTCCATGGCTTTTCTACAGACAAAGGATTTCTCCGGTTGTAACATTATTGAAGATTTATGTCAAAAACATCCTAAAGATTGATTCTATACATCGTTTGAAATGTTTCTACGGTCTGTAACGGAACTTTTGGACTTTGTCTGGACGTAGTGCTCGCGCCTCATGAAGATGGATTACTGGGCTGAACGCGCTAACAACAAGGAGGAATTTGGACATAAATGATGAACTTTATCGAACAAATCAAACATTTATTGTGGAACTGGGATTCCTGGGAGTGCATTCTGATGAAGATCATCAAAGGTAAGTGAATATTTATAATGCTATTTCTGACTAATGTTGACTCCAACATGGCGGATATTTCTTTGGCTGATTTTGTCGTCTGAGCTCTGTACTCAGATTATTGCATGGTGTGCTTTTTCCATACATTTAAAAAAAAAATCTGACACAGCGGTTGCATTAAGGAGAAGTCTATCTTTAATTCTGTGAATAACACTTGTATCTTTTATCAATGTTTATGATGAGTATTTCTGTGAATTGATGTGGCTCTGCAAAATCGCCGGATGTTTTGGAAGCAAAACATTACTGAACGTAACGCGCCAATGTAAACTGAGATTTTTGGATATAAATATGCACTTTACCGAACAAAACATACATGTATTGTGTAACATGATGTCCTATGAGTGTCATCTGATGAAGATCATCAAAGGTTAGTGATTAATTTTATTATTATTTCTGCTTTTTGTGACTCCTATCTTTGGCTGGAAAAATGGCTGTGTGTGTTTTTGTGACTTGGCTCTGACCTAACATAATCATATGTTGTGCTTTCGCTGTAAAGCCTTTTTGAAATCGGACACGATGGGTAGATTAACAAGAAGTTTATCTTTCATTTGGTGTGTTGCACATGTTAATGTGTGAAAGTTAGATATTTCAAAAAAATATTTTTGAATTTCCCGCGCTGCCTTTTCAGCGGAATGTTGTCAGAATGTTGTCGAGGGGTGCCGCCTCATGAAGATGGATTACTGGGCTGAACGCGCTAACAACAAGGAGGAATTTGGACATAAATGATGAACTTTATCGAACAAATCAAACATTTATTGTGGAACTGGGATTCCTGGGAGTGCATTCTGATGAAGATCATCAAAGGTAAGTGAATATTTATAATGCTATTTCTGACTAATGTTGACTCCAACATGGCGGATATTTCTTTGGCTGATTTTGTCGTCTGAGCTCTGTACTCAGATTATTGCATGGTGTGCTTTTTCCATACATTTAAAAAAAAAAATCTGACACAGCGGTTGCATTAAGGAGAAGTCTATCTTTAATTCTGTGAATAACACTTGTATCTTTTATCAATGTTTATTATGAGTATTTCTGTGAATTGATGTGGCTCTGCAAAATCGCCGGATGTTTTGGAAGCAAAACATTACTGAACGTAACGCGCCAATGTAAACTGAGATTTTTGGATATAAATATGCACTTTACCGAACAAAACATACATGTATTGTGTAACATGATGTCCTATGAGTGTCATCTGATGAAGATCATCAAAGGTTAGTGATTAATTTTATTATTATTTCTGCTTTTTGTGACTCCTATCTTTGGCTGGAAAAATGGCTGTGTGTGTTTTTGTGACTTGGCTCTGACCTAACATAATCATATGTTGTGCTTTCGCTGTAAAGCCTTTTTGAAATCGGACACGATGGGTAGATTAACAAGAAGTTTATCTTTCATTTGGTGTGTTGCACATGTTAATGTGTGAAAGTTAGATATTTCAAAAAAATATTTTTGAATTTCCCGCGCTGCCTTTTCAGCGGAATGTTGTCAGAATGTTGTCGAGGGGTGCTGCTAGCGGAACCCCCGGCCCTAAGAAGCTTTAAGAAGATGAGTGTGATGAATTAAATTTGTTCTTTAGTAGTCAGTGATTTGTCATAGATACAGAGAAGATAAAAGAATGACAGAGAGAGGAGTCTGGCCCAAACACTGTCTCTCTCTCTATCCACCACTCTGACCCTAACACTGTCTCTCTCTATCCACCACTCTGGCCCAAACACTGTCTCTCTCTATCCACCACTCTGACCCTAACACTGTCTCTCTCTATCCACCACTCTGGCCCAAACACTGTCTCTCTATCCACCACTCTGGCCCAAACACTGTCTCTCTCTATCCACCACTCTGGCCCTAACACTGTCTGTCTCTATCCACACCTCTGGCCCAAACACTGTCTCTCTCTATCCACCACTCTGGCCCTAACACTGTCTGTCTCTATCCACCACTCTGGCCCAAACACTGTCTCTCTATCCACCACTCTGGCCCTAACACTGTCTCTCTATCCACCACTCTCGCCCTAACACTGTCACTCTCTCTATCCACCACTCTGGCACTAACACTGTCTCTCTATATCTACCACTCTGGCCCTAACACTGTCTCTCTCTATCCACCACTCTGGCCCAAACACTGTCTCTCTCTATCCACCACTCTGGCCCTAACACTGTCTCTCTCTATCCACCACTCTGGCCCAAACACTGTCTCTCTCTATCCACCACTCTGGCCCAAACACTGTCTTTCTCTCTATCTATCCACCACTCTCGCCCTAACACTGTCACTCTCTCTATCCACCACTCTGGCACTAACACTGTCTCTCTATATCTACCACTCTGGCCCTAACACTGTCTCTCTCTATCCACCACTCTGGCCCAAACACTGTCTCTCTATCCACCACTCTGGCCCAAAAACTGTCTCTCTCTATCCACCACTCTGGCCCTAACACTGTCTGTCTCTATCCACCACTCTGGCCCAAACACTGTCTCTCTCTATCCACCACTCTGGCCCTAACACTGTCTGTCTCTATCCACCACTCTGGCCCAAACACTGTCTCTCTATCCACCACTCTGGCCCTAACACTGTCTCTCTATCCACCACTCTCGCCCTAACACTGTCACTCTCTCTATCCACCACTCTGGCACTAACACTGTCTCTCTATATCTACCACTCTGGCCCTAACACTGTCTCTCTCTATCCACCACTCGGGCCCAAACACTGTCTCTCTCTATCCACCACTCTGGCCCTAACACTGTCTCTCTCTATCCACCACTCTGGCCCAAACACTGTCTCTCTCTATCCACCACTCTGGCCCTAACACTGTCTTTCTCTCTATCTATCCACCACTCTCGCCCTAACACTGTCACTCTCTCTATCCACCACTCTGGCACTAACACTGTCTCTCTATATCTACCACTCTGGCCCTAACACCGTCTCTCTCTATCCACCACTCTGGCCCAAACACTGTCTCTCTATCCACCACTCTGGCCCAAACACTGTCTCTCTCTATCCACCACTCTGGCCCTAACACTGTCTGTCTCTATCCACCACTCTGGCCCAAACAATGTCTCTCTCTATCCACCACTCTGGCCCTAACACTGTCTCTCTCTATCCACCACTCTGGCCCTAACACTGTCTGTCTCTATCCACCACTCTGGCCCAAACAATGTCTCTCTCTATCCACCACTCTGGCCCTAACACTGTCTGTCTCTATCCACCACTCTGGCCCAAACACTGTCTCTCTATCCACCACTCTGGCCCTAACACTGTCTCTCTATCCACCACTCTGGCCCTAACACTGTCTCTCTCTATCCACCACTCTGGCCCAAACACTGTCTCTCTCTCTATCCACCACTCTGACACTAACACTGTCTCTATATCCACCACTCTGGCCCTAACACTGTCTCTCTCTATCCACCACTCTGGCCCAAACACTGTCTCTCTCTCTCTATCCACCACTCTGGCCCAAACACTGTCTCTCTATCGACCACTCTGGCCCTAACACTGTCTCTCTATCCACCACTCTGGCCCTAACACTGTCTCTCTATCCACCACTCTGGCCCTAACACTATCTCTCTATCCACCACTCTGGCCCAAACACTGTCTCTCTCTATCCACCACTCTGGCCCTAACACTGTCTCTCTCTATCCACCACTCTGGCCCAAACACTGTCTCTCTCTATCCACCACTCTGGCCCTAACACTGTCTTTCTCTCTATCTATCCACCACTCTCGCCCTAACACTGTCACTCTCTCTATCCACCACTCTGGCACTAACACTGTCTCTCTATATCTACCACTCTGGCCCTAACACTGTCTCTCTCTATCCACCACTCTGGCCCAAACACTGTCTCTCTATCCACCACTCTGGCCCAAACACTGTCTCTCTCTATCCACCACTCTGGCCCTAACACTGTCTGTCTCTATCCACCACTCTGGCCCAAACACTGTCTCTCTCTATCCACCACTCTGGCCCTAACACTGTCTGTCTCTATCCACCACTCTGGCCCAAACACTGTCTCTCTATCCACCACTCTGGCCCTAACACTGTCTCTCTATCCACCACTCTCGCCCTAACACTGTCACTCTCTCTATCCACCACTCTGGCACTAACACTGTCTCTCTATATCTACCACTCTGGCCCTAACACTGTCTCTCTCTATCCACCACTCGGGCCCAAACACTGTCTCTCTCTATCCACCACTCTGGCCCTAACACTGTCTCTCTCTATCCACCACTCTGGCCCAAACACTGTCTCTCTCTATCCACCACTCTGGCCCTAACACTGTCTTTCTCTCTATCTATCCACCACTCTCGCCCTAACACTGTCACTCTCTCTATCCACCACTCTGGCACTAACACTGTCTCTCTATATCTACCACTCTGGCCCTAACACCGTCTCTCTCTATCCACCACTCTGGCCCAAACACTGTCTCTCTATCCACCACTCTGGCCCAAACACTGTCTCTCTCTATCCACCACTCTGGCCCTAACACTGTCTGTCTCTATCCACCACTCTGGCCCAAACAATGTCTCTCTCTATCCACCACTCTGGCCCTAACACTGTCTCTCTCTATCCACCACTCTGGCCCTAACACTGTCTGTCTCTATCCACCACTCTGGCCCAAACAATGTCTCTCTCTATCCACCACTCTGGCCCTAACACTGTCTGTCTCTATCCACCACTCTGGCCCAAACACTGTCTCTCTATCCACCACTCTGGCCCTAACACTGTCTCTCTATCCACCACTCTGGCCCTAACACTGTCTCTCTCTATCCACCACTCTGGCCCAAACACTGTCTCTCTCTCTATCCACCACTCTGACACTAACACTGTCTCTATATCCACCACTCTGGCCCTAACACTGTCTCTCTCTATCCACCACTCTGGCCCAAACACTGTCTCTCTCTCTCTATCCACCACTCTGGCCCAAACACTGTCTCTCTATCCACCACTCTGGCCCTAACACTGTCTCTCTATCCACCACTCTGGCCCTAACACTGTCTCTCTATCCACCACTCTGGCCCTAACACTATCTCTCTATCCACCACTCTGGCCCAAACACTGTCTCTCTCTCTATCCACCACTCTGGCCCTAACACTGTCTCTCTATCCACCAGTCTGGCCCTAACACTGTCTCTCTATCCACCACTCTGGCCCTAACACTGTCTCTCTATCCACCAGTCTGGCCCTAACACTGTCTCTCTATCCACCACTCTGGCCCAAACACTGTCTCTCTCTATCCACCACTCTGGCACTAACACTGTCTCTCTATCCACCACTCTGGCCCTAACACTGTCTCTCTATCCACCACTCTGGCCCTAACACTGTCTCTCTCTATCCACCACTCTGGCCCAAACACTGTCTCTCTCTCTATCCACCACTCTGACCCTAACACTGTCTCTATATCCACCACTCTGGCCCAAACACTGTCTCTCTCTCTCTATCCACCACTCTGGCCCAAACACTGTCTCTCTATCCACCACTCTGGCCCTAACACTGTCTCTCTCTCTATCCACCACTCTGGCCCAAACACTGTCTCTCTCTCTATCCACCACTCTGACCCTAACACTGTCTCTCTATCCACCACTCTGGCCCAAACACTGTCTCTCTCTATCCACCACTCTGGCCCTAACACTGTCTGTCTCTATCCACCACTCTGGCCCAAACACTGTCTCTCTCTATCCACCACTCTGGCCCTAACACTGTCTCTCTCTATCCACCACTCTGGCCCAAACACTGTCTCTCTCTATCCACCACTCTGGCCCAAACACTGTCTCTCTATCCACCACTCTGGCCCTAACACTGTCTCTCTCTCTCTATCCACCACTCTGGCCCAAACACTGTCTCTCTCTATCCACCACTCTGGCCCTAACACTGTCTCTCTCTATCCACCACTCTGGCCCAAACACTGTCTCTCTCTATCCACCACTCTGGCCCAAACACTGTCTCTCTATCCACCACTCTGGCCCTAACACTGTCTCTCTCTCTCTATCCACCACTCTGGCCCAAACACTGTCTCTCTCTATCCACCACTCTGACCCAAACACTGTCTCTCTATCCACCACTCTGGCCCAAACACTGTCTCTCTCTATCCACCACTCTGACCCTAACACTGTCTTCTGTCTCTCTCCACAGCTTTGTGGGCAACAATAGGACACAACAAGACACGAGGGGAGAGTGTTTAAGCAGATGGAGGAACCAGTTATTTATTTGCCAGTAGTTACGAGGTATTACCTCAGAGTAAGAACAGTAGAATGCTATCAGAACAAGAACTGGTGATATATTAATGGTTGTCCTTGCTAGGAAAATGACATGAATGCCAACTGATGCCTGAATAACATGCCTGATGCCTGAATAACAGGCCTGATGCCTGAATAACATGCCTGATGCCTGAATAACAGGCATGATGCCTGAATAACATGCCTGATGCCTGAATAACAGGCCTGATGCCTGATTAACATGCATGATGCCTGAATAACAGGCCAGATGCCCGATTAACATGCCTGATGCCGGAATAACAAGGCGGATGCCTGAATAACAGGGCTGATGCCTGAATAACAGGGCTGATGCCAGAATAACAGGCATGTTGCCAGAATAACAGGCCTGATGCCTGAATAACAGGCCTGATGCCTGAATAACAGGCCTGATGCCAGAATAACAGGGCTGATGCCTGAATAACAGGGCTGATGACTAAATAACAGGGCTGATGCCTGAATAACAGGCATGTTGCCAGAATAACAGGCCTGATGCCTGAATAACAGGCCTGATGCCTGAATAACAGGCCTGATGCCAGAATAACAGGCCTGATGCCTGAATAACAGGCCTGATGCCAGAATAACAGGGCTGATGCCTGAATAACAGGGCTGATGCCTGAATAACAGGCCTGATGCCTGAATAACAGGCCTGATGCCAGAATAACAGGGCTGATGCCAGAATAACAGGCCTGATGCCTGAATAACAGGCCTGATGCCAGAATAACAGGGCTGATGCCTGAATAACAGGGCTGATGCCTGAATAACAGGCCTGATGCCTGAATAACAGGCCTGATGCCAGAATAACAGGGCTGATGCCTGAATAACAGGGCTGATGCCTGAATAACAGGCCTGATGCCTGAATAACAGGCCTGATGCCAGAATAACAGGGCTGATGCCTGAATAACAGGGCTGATGCCTGAATAACAGGCCTGATGCCTGAATAACAGGCCTGATGCCAGAATAACAGGGCTGATGCCTGAATAACAGGGCTGATGCCTGAATAACAGGCCTGATGCCTGAATAACAGGCCTGATGCCAGAATAACAGGGCTGATGCCTGAATAACAGGGCTGATGCCTGAATAACAGGCCTGATGCCTGAATAACAGGCCTGTTGCCAGAATAACAGGGCTGATGCCTGAATAACAGGCCTGATGCCAGAATAACAGGGCTGATGCCTGAATAACAGGCCTGATGCCTGAATAACAGGCATGTTGCCAGAATAACAGGGCTGATGCCAGAATAACAGGGCTGATGCCTGAATAACAGGCCTGGTGCCTGAATAACAGGGCTGATGCCTGAATAACAGGGCTGATGCCTGAATAACAGGCCTGATGCCTGAATAACAGGCCTGATGCCTGAATAACAGGCCTGATGCCTGAATAACAGCTTTCAAGTACTGTCAGTTCACTACTGCATCAAAATTGAATTTCCATGTCCATCAAACGGTAAAATTGAATTACTTGGGTCACTTTGCAGGAGGCCGTTTGCCGTTCGCCGTTCGCTATAAGCTAAAACAGTCTGAAGAGTCCGGCGTTCAAGACACCTGTAAAATCCTCCCTTCTAGGCAGCAGGGCTAACCCAGCTGTTTCAAATGACACCTATTCCCTGTGTAGCGCACTACTTTGGGCCACCTAAAAAACAACACCCTATTCCCTGTGTAGTGCACTACTTTTCTCTAAAACAACACCCTATTCCCTAAGTAGTGCACTACTTTTCTCAAAAACAACACCCTATTCCCTGTGTAGTGCACTAATTTTCTCTAAAACAACTGATGTGGCTGCACTGTTACTCTTGTCAACAGTAGTGCAATAGTACATTATACAGCCAATGAGATGTAGCTTCTGTCTGCCAGTGTGATGACAGCTTCTGTCTGCCAGTGTGATGACAGACTGTCTGCCAGCGTGATGACAGCTTCTGTCTGCCAGTGTGATGACAGCTTCTGTCTGCCAGTGTGATGACAGACTGTCTGCCAGCGTGATGACAGCTTCTGTCTGCCAGTGTGATGACAGCTTCTGTCTGCCAGTGTGATGACAGACTGTTTGCCAGCGTGATGACAGCTTCTGTCTGCCAGTGTGATGACAGCTTATGTCTGCCAGTGTGATGACAGCTTCTGTCTGCCAGTGTGATGACAGCTTCTGTCTGCCAGTGTGATGACAGACGGTCTGCCAGTGTGATGACAGCTTCTGTCTGCCAGTGTGATGACAGCTTCTGTCTGCCAGTGTGATGACAGACTGTCTGCCAGTGTGATGACAGCTTCTGTCTGCCAGTGTGATGACAGCTTCTGTCTGCCAGTGTGATGACAGACGGTCTGCCAGTGTGATGACAGCTTCTGTCTGCCAGTGTGATGACAGCTTCTGTCTGACAGTGTGATGACAGACTGTCTGCCAGTGTGATGACAGCTTCTGTCTGCCAGTGTGATGACAGACTGTCTCCCAGTATGATGACAGCTTCTGTCTGCCAGTGTGATGACAGCTTCTGTCTGCCAGTGTGATGACAGCTTCTGTCTGCCAGTGTGATGACAGCTTCTGTCTGCCAGTGTGACGACAGACTGTCTGCCAGTGTGACGAAAGCTTCTGTCTGCCAGTGTGATGACAGCTTCTGTCTGCCAGTGTGATGACAGCTTCTGTCTGCCAGTGTGATGACAGCTTCTGTCTGCCAATGTGATGACAGACTGTCTGCCAGTGTGATGACAGCTTCTGTCTGCCAGTGTGATGACAGCTTCTGTCTGCCAATGTGATGGCAGACTGTCTGCCAGTGTGACGACAGCTTCTGTCTGCCAGTGTGATTACAGCTTCTGTCTGCCAGTGTGATGACAGCTTCTGTCTGCCAATGTGATGACAGACTGTCTGCCAGTGTGACGACAGCTTCTGTCTGCCAGTGTGATGACAGCTTCTGTCTGCCAATGTGATGACAGACTGTCTGCCAGTGTGACGACAACTTCTGTCTGCCAGTGTGATGACAGCTTCTGTCTGCCAGTGTGATGACAGACTGTCTGCCAGTGTGATGACAGACTGTCTGCCAGTGTGATGACAGCTTCTGTCTGCCAGTGTGATGACAGACTGTCTGCCAGTGTGATGACAGCTTCTGTCTGCCAGTGTGATGACAGACTGTCTGCCAGTGTGACGACAGCTTCTGTCTGCCAGTGTGATGACAGCTTCTGTCTGCCAATGTGATGACAGACTGTCTGCCAGTGTGACGACAACTTCTGTCTGCCAGTGTGATGACAGCTTCTGTCTGCCAGTGTGATGACAGACTGTCTGCCAGTGTGATGACAGCTTCTGTCTGCCAGTGTGATGACAGACTGTCTGCCAGTGTGATGACAGCTTCTGTCTGCCAGTGTGATGACAGACTGTCTGCCAGTGTGATGACAGCTTCTGTCTGCCAGTGTGATGACAGCTTCTGTCTGCCAGTGTGATGACAGACTGTCTGCCAGTGTGATGACAGCTTCTGTCTGCCAGTGTGATGACAGACTGTCTGCCAGTGTGATGACAGCTTCTGTCTGCCAGTGTGATGACAGACTGTCTGCCAGTGTGATGACAGCTTCTGTCTGCCAGTGTGATGACAGACTGTCTCCCAGTATGATGACAGCTTCTGTCTGCCAGTGTGATGACAGCTTCTGTCTGCCAGTGTGATGACAGCTTCTGTCTGCCAGTGTGATGACAGCTTCTGTCTGCCAGTGTGACGACAGACTGTCTGCCAGTGTGACGAAAGCTTCTGTCTGCCAGTGTGATGACAGCTTCTGTCTGCCAGTGTGATGACAGCTTCTGTCTGCCAGTGTGATGACAGCTTCTGTCTGCCAATGTGATGACAGACTGTCTGCCAGTGTGACGACAGCTTCTGTCTGCCAGTGTGATGACAGCTTCTGTCTGCCAATGTGATGGCAGACTGTCTGCCAGTGTGACGACAGCTTCTGTCTGCCAGTGTGATTACAGCTTCTGTCTGCCAGTGTGATGACAGCTTCTGTCTGCCAATGTGATGACAGACTGTCTGCCAGTGTGACGACAGCTTCTGTCTGCCAGTGTGATGACAGCTTCTGTCTGCCAATGTGATGACAGACTGTCTGCCAGTGTGACGACAACTTCTGTCTGCCAGTGTGATGACAGCTTCTGTCTGCCAGTGTGACAAAAGTTTCTGTATCTTGCTCCTCTCCTCTCCTCCCCATCTCCTCCACTCCTTCCTCTCACCCTGTCTTCCCATCTCACCCCCACTGGGAGAACATTACCCAGGGTAGAACTTACCCAGGGTAGAACCTTTACCCAGGGGAGAACATTACCCAGGGTAGAACATTACCCAGGGGAGAACATTACCCAGGGGAGAACATTACCCAGGGTAGAACATTACCCAGGGGAGAACATTACCCAGGGGAGAACATTACCCAGGGGAGAACATTACCCAGGGTAGAACCTTTACCCAGGGTAGAACATTACCCAGGGTAGAACATTACCCAGGGGAGAACATTACCCAGGGTAGAACATTACCCAGGGGAGAACATTACACAGGGTAGAACATTACCCAGGGTAGAACATTACCCAGGGGAGAACATTACCCAGGGGAGAACATTACCCAGGGTAGAACATTACCCAGGGTAGAACCTTTACCCAGGGGAGAACATTACCCAGGGGAGAACATTACCCAGGGTAGAACATTACCCAGGGTAGAACCTTTACCCAGGGGAGAACATTACCCAGGGTAGAACCTTTACCCAGGGGAGAACATTACCCAGGGTAGAACCTTTACCCAGGGGAGAACATTACCCAGGGTAGAACATTACCCAGGGGAGAACATTACCCAGGGTAGAACCTTTACCCAGGGGAGAGTAGCATGACTACTGCCTCTGCTCCTAACCACGCTGTGCTACAGTGCCTAGTCTACCACGCTGTGCTACAGAGCCTAACCTAACCATGCTGTGCTACAGAGCCTAACCTAACCATGCTGTGCTACAGTGCCTAGTCTACCACGCTGGGACTAGCCCCTATGGATCCTGGTCAAGCGTAGTGCACTAAACAGTGAACAGGGTGCCATTCGGGACGCATGGAGGATTCACACAGACAAAATGAGTTTTGTGAGGTCCAAAAGGGATTGATTGTGGTTAATATACGGAGAGTCAGTCCAACAAGATAATATTGAAATTAGGATATGATTAATAGTAAATTACATTTCAACATTTTCCCCACAGCTACTTCGACTTGAGCTAGCGTGTCACACACGGTCTGGGTCACTGCGTTACAATGTCCGATGATTTCTTACAAACGGAGTGGTTCGAGGCCCTGAATGCTGATTGGCTGACAGCCGTGCTATATCAGACCGTATACCACGAGTATGACAAAACATTTATTTGTACTACTCTAATTGCGTTGGTAACCCGTTTATAATAGCAATAAGGCCCAAGGGGTTTGGTATATGGCCAATATACCACGGCTAAGGGCTGTTCTTGTGTACGACGCAACGGGGAGTGCTTGGACACAGCCCTTAGACGTGGTATATTGGCCATATACTGTATCACAAACCCCCGAGGTGCCTTATTGCTATTAGAAACGGTTTACCAATGTAATTAGAGTAGTAAAAATACATATTTTGTCATACCCGTGGTATACAATCTTACCAAACTTGTCTTAGACATCGTTTTGTTAGTCCGGGAGCTGTGTTCACAGCATGGTTAGGTTAGGCTCTGTAGCACAGCATGGCTAGGTTCTGTAGCACAGCATGGTTAGGTTAGGAGCAGAGGCTTATTCCTTCATTCTATGATGTACATCAGTGAAGATAAACTTAGCTTAGTGTCTAAGAAAATAGCTATTTAATTTTTTTGCTTTCCATCTAACTTTCTACTCGTGTAAATAGATAATAGAATAGTGCCTTAATTATTTATTTGCATTTTATTTCACAACCGTAAAATTAACAAATCAAGAAAAGCACTATTGAAATCTGGCGGGTAAATCTTACCAAGATTGTCTTTGACATAATTTTGTTTAGAATAACCACAAGTACAATGCAAAAAACAACCCTGACAGTGTGAAACATGTTGTAGGTACAGTGAGGCATGAATGTGTCCAACATTCCTCCACCATTGTCTAAAACCGAAGCACAGAGTAGAGAGAGACAAGGAGAATTACTACTATATGTCACTTGTAACACATCACAACGACAGGGCTTACCAACATGTAACACACCACAACGACAGGGCTTACCAACATGTAAAACACCACAACGACAGGGCTTACCAACATGTAATAAACACCACAACGACAGGGCTTACCAACATGTAACACACCACAACGACAGGGCTTACCAACATGTAACACACCACAACGACAGGGCTCACCAACATGTAAAACACCACAACGACAGGGCTTACCAACATGTAATAAACACCACAACGACAGGGCTTACCAACATGTAACACACCACAACGACAGGGCTTACCAACATGTAACACACCACAACGACAGGGCTTACCAACATGTAACAAACACCACAATGACAGGGCTTACCAACATGTAACACACTACCACGACAGGGCTTACCAACATGTAACAAACACCACAACGACAGGGCTTACCAACATGGAACACACCACAAAGACAGGGCTTACCAACATGTAACACACCACAACGACAGGGCTTACCAACATGTAACACACCACAACGACAGGGCTTACCAACATGTAACACACCACAACGACAGGGCTTACCAACTTGTAACACACCACAACGACAGGGCTTACCAACATGTATTACACCACAATGACAGGGTTTACCAACATGTAACAAACACCACAACGACAGGGCTTACCAACATGTAACACACCACAACGACAGGGCTTACCAACATGTAACACACCACAACGACAGGGCTTACCAACATGTATTACACCACAACGACAGGGCTTACCAACATGTAACAAACACCACAACGACAGGACTTACCAACATGTAACACACCACAACGACAGGGCTTACCAACATGTAACACACCACAACGACAGGGCTTACCAACATGTAACACACCACAACGACAGGGCTTACCAACATGTAACAAACACCACAACGACAGGGCTTACCAACATGTAACACACCACAACGACAGGGCTTACCGACATGTAACACACCACAACGACAGGGCTTACCAACATGTAACACACCACAATGACAGGGCTTACCAACATGTAACAAACACCACAACGACAGGGCTTACCAACATGTAACACACCACAATGACAGGGCTTACCAACATGTAACACACTACCACGACAGGGATTACCAACATGTAACACACCACAACGACAGGGCTTACCAACATGTAACAAACACCACAACGACAGGGCTTACCAACATTTAACAAACACCACAATGACAGGGCTTACCTAGGGCTTACCCAAACGTAACAAACACCACAATGACTGTGCTTACCTATGGCTTACCTGATTGTAACAAACACAACAATGACAGGGCTTACCAAAGCTGTTTTTCACGTCCCTCCTTAGACCACACAGCATGGCTACAGAACAGTGCCTAGAGTGTTCTCAGAGCATTCAAAGAAAAATCAAAGATTCAGACACTGGTTGAGGTGTATCTAGCAGAGTCCAGATGGCTACAGTATGTTCTCAGAGCCTCCAGTTGTATAGAGCAGAGTTTAGAGTACAGATCGTGCAACACAGTCTAAGTCAGTGTGAAGTTCCAGACACCCACTCCCTCCCGTCTCGCGCTCCCTCTCCTTCCCTCTCTCTCTCTCGATCTCTCGTCTCTCTCCCTCCCTGTCTCTCTCTCCCTCCTTCTCTCTCCCTCCTTCTCTCTCCCTCTCTTACTCTCTCTCTCTCTCTCTCTCGATCTCTCGTCTCTCCCCCCCCTGTCTCTCTCTCCCTCTCTTACTCTCTCTCTCTCTCTCTCTCTCTCTCTCTCTCTCTCTCTCTCTCTCTCTGTCTCCCTCTCTCGTCTCTCTCCCTCCCACCCTCCCTGTCTCTCTCTCTCAATTCAATTCAAGGGGCTTTTCTCTTTCTCACCCTCTCCAGCCGTACCATTCACCAGGAAGTAGTCCTGCTTCTATGGCTGCACCTCATCATCCCTTATCTTCTCCTCCCATGGACTAGAGGAGATTTATTCTCTCTCTTCACAAGTCTTCATGTGACGCACAAGCCTTTCGCTCTCTTAATCTCTCTCTCTCTCTCTCTCTCTCTCTCTCTCTCTCTCTCTCTCTCTCTCTCTCTCTCTCTCTCTCTCTCTCTCTCTCTCTCTCTCTCTCTCTCTCTCTCTCTCTCTCTCTCTCTCTCTCTCTCTCTCTCTCTCTCTCACAACAACAGGCTGAAGTAGCTCCTTCACACCTTCACGCCTCTGCCACAGAAAGGTTTCCAATGAGCACTATGTCTTCAAGTGTCCTCATGAGACAGGTTCTCTCTCTCTCTCTCTCTCTCTCTCTCTCTCTCTCTCTCTCTCTCTCTCTCTCTCTCTGTCCTCTGTCTCTCTGTCTCTCTGTCTCTCGTTCTTCTCTCTCTCTCTCTCTCTCTCTCTCTCTCTCTCTCTCTCTCTCTCTCTCTCTCTCTCTCTCTCTCTCTCTCTCTCTCTCTCTCTCTCTCTCTCTCTCTCTCTCTCTCTCTCTCTCTCTCTCTCTCTCTCTCTCTCTCTCTCTCTCTCTCTCTCTCTCTCTCTCTCTCTCTCTCTCTCTCTCTCTCTCTATATATATATATATACAGTTGTAGTCGGAAGTTTATATACACCTTAGCCAAATACATTTAAACTCAGTTTTCACAATTCCTGACATTTAATCCTAGTAAAGATTCCCTGTCTTGGGTCAGTTAGGATCACCACTTTATTTTAAGAATGTGAAATGTCAGAATAATAGTAGAGAGAATTATTTATTTCAGCTTGTATTTCTTTCATCACATGCCCAGTGGGTTAGAAGTCTACATACACTCAATTAGTATTTGGTAGCATTACCTTTAAATTATTTAACTTGGGTCAAACGTTTCGGGTAGCCTCCCACAAGCTTCCTACAATAAGTTGGGTGAATTTTTGCCCATTCCTCCTGACAGAGCTGGTGTAACTGAGTCAGGTTTGTAGGCTTCCTTGCTCACACACGCTTTTTCAGTTCTGCCCACAAATTCTCTACAGGATTGAGGTCAGGGCTTTGTGATGGCCACTCCAATACCTTGACTTTGTTGTCCTTTAGCCATTTTGCCACAACTTTGGAAGTGTGCTTGGGGTCATTGTCCATTTGGAAGACCCATTTGCGACCAAGCTTTAACTTCCTGACTGATGTCTTGAGATGTTGCTTCAATATATTTACATAACTTTCCATCTTCATGATGCCATCTATATTGTGAAGTGCACCAGTCCCTCCTGCAGCAAAGCACCCCCACAACATGATGCTGCCACCCCCGTGCTTCACGGTTGGGATGGTGTTCTTCGGCTTGCAAGCCTCCCCCTTTTTCCTCCAAACATAACGATGGTCATTATGTCCAAACAGTTCTATTTTTGTTTCATCAGACCAGAGGACATTTCTCCAAAAGTACGATCTTTGTGCATGTGCAGTTGAAAACCATAGTCTGTCTTTTTATGGTGGTTTTGGAGCAGTGGCTTCTTCCTTGCTGAGCGGACTTTCAGGTTATGTTGATACAGGACTCATTTTACTGTGGATATAGATACTTTTGTACCTGTTTCCTCCAGCATCTTCACAAGGTCCTTTGCTGTTGTTCTGGGATTGATTTGCACTTTTCGCACCAAAGTACGTTCATCTCTAAGGGACAGAACGCGTCTCCTTCCTGAGAGGTATGATGGCTGCTGGTCCCATGGTGTTTATACTTGCGTACTATGGTTTGTACAGATGAACGTGGTACCTTCAGGCGTTTGGAAATTGCTCCCAAGGATGAACCAGACTTGTGGAGGTCTGAGGTTTTGGCAGATTTCTTTTGATTTTCCCAGGATGTCAAGCAAATAGGCACTGAGTTTGAAGGTAGGCCTTGAAATACATCTACAGGTACACCTCCAATTGACTCAAATTATGTCAATTAGCCTATCAGAAGCTTCTAAAGCCATGACATCATTTTCTGGAATTTTCTAAGCTGTTTAATGGCACAGCCAACTTAGTGTATGTAAACTTCTGACCCACTGGAACTGTGACACAGTGAATTATTGTAACGGTTTTCGTCGTCTGAAGAAGAGTAGTCGGACCAAAGCGCAGCGTGGTAATTGTTCATGTTTTTTATTTACACTGAACACTAAACAAAATAACAAGAGAATAAAGTGAAGCCGAAACAGTCCTGTAAGGTGCAAAACACTAAACAGAAAATAACTACCCACAAATTATCGGTGGGGAAAAGCTACCTAAGTATGGTTCCCAATCAGAGACAACGATAGACAGCTGTCCCTGATTGAGAACCATCTCCGGCCAAAACAAAGAAATACAAAAACATAGAAAAAATAACATAGAATGCCCACCCAAATCACACCCTTACCAAACCAAAATAGAGACATAAAAAGCTCTCTACGGACAGGGTGTGACAATTATAAGTGAAATAATCTGTCTGTAAACAATTGTTGGAAAAATTATGCACAAAGTAGATGTCCTAACCGACTTGCCAAAACTATAGTTTGTTAACAAGAAATTTGTGGAGTGGTTGAAAAACGAGTTTTAATGACTCCAACCTAAGTGTATGTAAACTTCCGACTTCAACTGTATACTACTATACCACATACACCATATTCACACTATACAGGACTAACATCCTGTCACGATCGCCATGGGAAGAAGTAGACCAAAGTGCAGCGTCGTACGTGTTCATTCTATTTATTTATCTAATGAACACCGACAACAACAAAACAAAATACAAACGTGACGTTCTGCAGGGCAAAATACCAACCAATGCAAAAATAAGAACCCACAAATGAAAGAGGGAAAAAGGACTGCCTAAGTATGATTCCCAATCAGAGACAATGATAGACAGCTGCCTCTGATTGTGAACCACACTCGGCCAAAAACAAAGAAATATAAAACATAGAAATAAAGAAACTAGAATGCCCACCCTAGTCACACCATGGCCTAACCAAAATAGAGAATAAAAACCTCTCTATGGCCAAGGCGTGACACATCCCTTCTCTGCTGGGTACAACATGTTGCACAACCTCTATTCTCTCTCTCTCTCCCTTCTGTCCCCTCACGTCACCTTTCACTCTGTCCCCCTCTGACCTCTCTCTCTCTCCCTTCTGTCCCCTCACGTCACCTTTCACTCTGTCCCCCTCTGACCTCTCTCTCTCTCCCCTCTGTCCCCCTCTGACCTCTCTCTCTCTCCCCTCTGTCCCCCTCTGACCTCTCTCTCTCTCCCCTCTGTCCCCCTCTGACCTCTCTCTCTCTCCCCTCTGTCCCCCTCTGACCTCTCTCTCTCTCCCCTCTGTCCCCCTCTGACCTCTCTCTCTCTCCCTCTTCCTCCCTACAGCTTGCAGCTCTGCCCCTGACATCCAGCACGCACTGCCCTCATCTCCCCATCTTACCCAGCTCCATCCCTGTCCCCATCTTACCCAGCTCCATCCCTGTCCCCATCTTACCCAGCTCCATCCCTGTCCCCATCTTACCCAGCTCCATCCCTGTCCCCATCCACCCAGCTCCATCGCAGTCCCCATCTTAGCCAGCTCCATCCCTGTCCCCATCCACCCAGCTCCATCCCTGTCCCCATCCACCCAGCTCCATCGCAGTCCCCATCTTAGCCAGCTCCATCCCTGTCCCCATCCACCCAGCTCCATCCCTGTCCCCATCCACCCAGCTCCATCCCTGTCCCCATCCACCCAGCACCATCGCTGTCCCCATCTTACCCAGCTCCATCCCTGTCCCCATCCACCCAGCTCCATCGCAGTCCCCATCTTACCCAGCTAAATCCCTGTCCCCATCCACCCAGCCCATTCGCTGTCCCCATCTTACCCACCCCCATCCCTGACCCCATCCACCCAGCCCCATCGCTGTCCCCATCCCTGACCCCATCCACCCAGCCCCATCACTGTCCCCATCTTACCCAGCTCCATCACTGTCCCCATCTTACCCAGCTAAATCCCTGACCCCATCCACCCAGCTCCATCGCAGTCCCCATCTTACCCAGCTAAATCCCTGTCCCCATCCACCCAGCCCCATCGCTGTCCCCATCTTACCCACCCCCATCCCTGACCCCATCCACCCAGCCCCATCGCTGTCCCCATCCACCCAGCCAGCCAAGAGTAATGCATAACAGCCTGCACATGGCACTCTTTTGTCTCTGCTACAGCACTCTTCAAGTTATCAATATAAATGAGGTCCACAAATGAATGTTGAATTAGGTCATTATTGTGTAATGAGGGGATGACATCCTTCCAAGACTAGAATATTATTTTACAAAATATTGACAGTAGCTATGATACTTTCTACTAAATGTGATACTTACTTTCTACATTGTCCAGCAATATTCTACACAAGGGTGAGCTCTTCTCAAACATGACAGGCTACATTGGACTGTGTAGTATTGTACTATGCATTTCAATCATTTTAGACGACAGTCGATTCAGCTATAGTGCCCATGTTCGCTCGTCCATATGTATATAGTCTTAATAATTCATTCCTACTTTAGATTTGTGTGTATTGGGTATATGTTATGTAATTTGTTAGATATTACTTGTTAGATATTTACTGCACTGTCGGAGTTAGAAGCACAAACATTTCGCTACACCCACAATAACATCTGCTAATCACGTGTATGTGTCACGCTGGTCGAAATGAGTAGACCAAGGCGCAGCGTGCATAGAGTTCCACATGTTTTATTCTGATGAAACTCACAAACAAAAATAACAAAGAAACGTGACGCTATAATAATGCTCGCAGGCAACTAGACATAGACAAGATCCCACAAAGCACAAAGGGGAATGGCTGCCTAAATATGATCCCCAATCAGAGACAGCGATAAACAGCTGCCTCTGATTGGGAAACATACCAGGCAAACATAGATGATTAAACACCTAGATGACCCACCCTAGTCATTGTCACGCCCCAACCACCATAGAGAATAAACAGCTCTCTATGGTAAGGGCGTGACAGTATTTGACCAATACCATTTGATTTGATTGATGTTGGGCATTATGTATATACAGTGTCTTCAGAAAGTATTCAGACCCCTTGACTTATTTAACATTTTGTTGTTACAGGCTAAATTCAAAACGGATTCAAAACTGACATTTTTTTCCCCTCACCCATCTACACACAATACCCCATAATGACAAAGTGAAAGCATGTTTTTAGAAATGCTAGCAAATATATTGAAAACGAAATACAGAAATATTTAATTTACATAAGTATTCACACCCCTGACTCAAAACAGGTTCGAATCACCTTTGGCAGTGATTACAGCTGTCAGTCTTTCTTATTAAGTCTCTAAGAGCTTTGTACACCTGGATTGTACAATATTTGCACATTATTCTTCTTAAAATTTTTCAAACTCTGTCAAGTTGGTTGTTTGTCAGTGCTAGACAGCCATTTTCAATTCTTGCCATAGATTTTCAAGACGATTTACATCAAAACTGTAACTCAGCTACTCAGGAACATTCAATGCCTTGTGTTTTAGATTATTGTCTTCTGAAAGGTGAATTTGTTTCCCAGTGTCTGTTGAAAAGCAGACTGAACCAGGTTTTCCTCTAGGATTTTGCCTGTGCTTCGCTCTATTCCTTTTCTCTTTACCCCACCCCCCCAAAATCCCTAGTCATTGCTGATGACAAGCATACCCATAACATGATGCAGCCACCACCATGCTTGAAAATATGAAGAGTGACACTCAGTGATGTGTTGTTTTGGATTTGTCCCAAACATAATGCTTTGTATTCAGGACATAAAGTTAATTGCTTTGCCACATTTTTTGCTGTATTACTTTAGTGTCTTATTCCAAACAGGATGCATGTTTTTGAATATGTTTTATTCTGTGCAGGTTTCCTTCTTTTCACTCTGTCATTTAGCTTAGTATTGTGGAGTAACAATGTTGTTGATCCATCCTCATTTTTCTCCTATCACAGATATTAAGTTGTTTTAAAGTCACCATTGGCCTCATGGTGAAATCACTGAGCGGTTTCCTTCCTCTCCGGCAACTGAGTTAGGAAGGACGTCTGTATCTTTGTAGTGACTGGGTGTATTGATACACCCTTCTTTGCAAAGCATTCCAAATCCTCCCTGGTCTTTGTGGTTGAATCTGTGTTTGAAATGCACTACTTGACTGAGGGACCTAACAGATAATTGTATGTGGGGGTACAGAGATGAGGTAGTCATAAAAAAAACCATCTTAAACACTATTATTGCACACAGAGTGAGTCCACGCAACGTATTATATGACTTGTTAATCACATTTTTACTCCTGAACTTATTTAGATTGCCATAACAAATGTGTTGAATAGTTATTGACACAAGACATTTCAGCCTTTCATTTTTAAATCATTTCTACATTTCTAAAAACACAAGTCCACTTTGACAAATATTAATTATGGGTTATTGTGTGTCACAAAACCTCAATTTAACCCATTTTAAGTGCAGACTGTAACACAACTAAAATATAGAAAAAAGTATTTCTGAAGGCACTGTAAACCTCTTAGAAAATATATTCTGCACAGGTATATATTCTGGTATACTGGTATATATTCTGGTATATTGATATATATTCTGGTATACTGGTATATATTCTGGTATATTGGTATATATTCTGGTATACTGGTATATATTCTGGTATATTGGTATATATTCTGCTATACTGGTATATATTCTGGTATCTTGGTATATATTCTGGTATACTGGTATATATTCTGGTATATTGGTATATATTCTGGTGTACTGGTATATATTCTGGTATACTGGTATATATTCTGGTATATTGGTATATATTCTGGTATATTGGTATATATTCTGGTATACTGGTATATATTCTGGTATATAATCTGGTATACTGGTATATATTCTGGTATATTGGTATATATTCTGGTGTACTGGTATATATTCTGGTATACTGGTATATATTCTGGTATATTGGTATATATTCTGGCATATTGGTATATATTCTGGTATACTGGTATATATTCTGGTATATTGGTATATATTCTGGTATACTGGTATATATTCTGGTATACTGGTATATATTCTGGTATACTGGTATATATTCTGGTATATTGGTATATATTCTGGTATACTGGTATATATTCTGGTATACTGGTACATATTCTGGTATATTGGGATATATTCTGGTATACTGGTATATATTCTGGTATATTGGTATATATTCTGGTATATTGGTATATATTCTGGTATACTGGTATATATATTGGTATATATTCTGTTATATTGGTATATATTCTGGTATACTGGAAATATTCTGGCATATTGGTATATATTCTGGTATACTGGTATATATTCTGGTATACTGGTATATATTCTAGTATATTGGTATATATTCTGGTATATTGGTATATATTCTGGTATACTGGTATATATTCTGGTATACTGGTATATATTCTGGTATATTGGTATATATTCTGGTATATTGGTATATATTCTGGTATACTGGTATATATTCTGGTATACGGGAAATATTCTGGTATATTGGTATATTTTCTGGTATACTGGTATATATTCTGGTATATTGGTATATATTCTGGTATACTGGTATATATTCTGGTATATATTCCGGTATATTGGTATATATTCTGGTATATTGGTATATATTCCTGTACACTGGTATATATTCTGGTATATTGGTATATATTCTGGTATATTGGTATATATTCTGGTATACTGGTATATATTCTGGTATATTGGTATATATTCTGGTATATTGGTATATATTCTGGTACACTGGTATATATTCTGGTATACTGGTATATATTCTGGTATATTGGTATATATTCTGGTATACTGGTATATATTCTGGTATATTGGTATATATTATGGTATGTTGGTATATATTCTGGTATATTGGGATATATTCTGGTATACTGGTATATATTCTGGTATACATTCTGGTATATTGGTATATATTCTGGTATATTGGTATATATTCTGGTATACTGGTATATATTCTGGTATATTGGTATATATTCTTGTATATTGGTATATATTCTGGTATACTGGTATATATTCTGGTATATTGGTATATATTCTGGTATATTGGTATATATTCTGGTATACTGGTATATATTCTGGTATATTGGTATATATTCTGGTATACTGGTATATATTCTGGTATATATTCTGGTATATTGGTATATATACTGGTATACTGGTATATATTCTGGTATATTGGTATATATTCTGGTATACTGGTATATATTCTGGTATACTGGTATATAATCTGGTATATTGGTATATATTCTGGTATACTGGTATACTGGTATATATTCTGGTATATTGGTATATATTCTGGTATATTGGGATATATTCTGGTATACTGGTATATATTCTGGTATATTGACTAATTTGTTAAGAATTGTTGATGAGTAAAATTGAATCTGAATGATCAGTTAGAACAGGATGAGTCAGACCTGTAGAAGACTGGACCAGTTAGAACAGGATGAATCAGACCTGTAGAAGACTGGACCAGTTAGAACAGGATGAGTCAGACCTGTAGAAGACTGGACCAGTTAGAACAGGCTGAGTCAGAACTGTAGAAGACTGGACCAGTTAGAACAGGATGAGTCAGACCTGTAGAAGACTGGACCAGTTAGAACAGGATGAGTCAGACCTGTAGAAGACTGGACCAGTTAGAACAGGATGAGTCAGACCTGTAGAAGACTGGACCAGTTAGAACAGGCTGAGTCAGAACTGTAGAAGACTGGACCAGTTAGAACAGGATGAGTCAGACCTGTAGAAGACTGGACCAGTTAGAACAGGACGAGTCAGACCTGTAGAAGACTGGACCAGTTAGAACAGGATGAGTCAGACCTGTAGAAGACTGGACCAGTTAGAACAGGATGAGTCAGACCTGTAGAAGACTGGACCAGTTAGAACAGGATGAGTCAGACCTGTAGAAGACTGGACCAGTTAGAACAGGCTGAGTCAGAACTGTAGAAGACTGGACCAGTTAGAACAGGATGAGTCAGACCTGTAGAAGACTGGACCAGTTAGAACAGGATGAGTCAGACCTGTAGAAGACTGGACCAGTTAGAACAGGATGAGTCAGACCTGTAGAAGACTGGACCAGTTAGAACAGGATGAGTCAGACCTGTAGAAGACTGGACCAGTTAGAACAGGATGAGTCAGACCAGAAACAACTATTACAGTACATGGTTCAATAAACGGACACACAGCGCTGTACAATGACCTGCACTGAATTAAGATACTAGTTAAGGTTAAAGCTGACAGGCATTTGCTGGTAAAAAAAACAAACAAAAAAACAATGCTAGAAAAAACAAGGCAACTAAATGGTTAAAATAAAACAAAAATGTTATTTGTCACATGCTTAGTAAACAACAGGTGTAGACCTAACAGTGAAATGCTTACTTACAGGCCCTTCCCAAAAATTCAGAGGGAAAGAAAATAGAGAAATAATAGAAAAGTAAAACACGTAATAATAAAAGTAATAATAAATACACAATAATAATCAGTAGCAGCAGTGTATGTGATGAGTCAAAACAGTTTGTGCAAAAAGGGTCAATGCAGATAGTTAAATAGTTAACCAATAGTTACCCGGACAAACTATTTAGCAGTTTTATGGCTTGGGTGTAGAAGCTGTTCAGGGTCCTAATGGTTCCAGACTTGGTACATTGGTACCGCTTGCCGTGCGGTAGCAGAGAGAACAGTCTATGACTTTGGGTGGCTTGATTATTAGACTATTTTTAAGGCCTTCCTCTGACACCGCCTGGTGTAGAGGTCTTGGATGGGAGGGAGCTCAGGCCCCAGTATGCATTACCCTCTGTTGCGCCTTGTGGACGGATTCCAAGCATTTGCCATACGGTGATGCAGCCAGTCAAGATGCTCTCAATGGTGCCGCTGTATACCTTTTTGAGCCCATATGAGGGCCCATGCCAAATCTTTTCAGCCTCCTGAGGCGGGTTAACACTATTACAGTACAATGATGGCGACGCCATAATGACGTCATTGCAACCCGTTTTGCCCGCTGGGGAGTTTGCTTTCCTTCTCAAAACACTGGATTATGAGTAGCTTCAAGTACCTAAACGATGATTCATCGGATAACTTATGTCTTCACTAAGGTGTCTATTAAAAGCTGGAACAGGGACAGGGGGTACATAGTCATTATCTGAACGGTGCAATATGTTATCATCGTAGATAGCACCCTAAGTGATATCCCATCACCATTGAAATGGAAAGAACAGTATCGTTATGAGACAGAACAAAATGGCGTCATTGTAACTAGGTCATAGAGACAGCCCCTCTTTGAGCGGTTTCTTCTTATTTTCCTCATCTTATAGCCTTTCATCCTTCTTTGAGTGTGCGTGTGTGTGTGCGTGTGCATGCTTGGGTGTGTGTGTTGGGCATCCTATACTTTTGTATCTCGCCACGGCAACAGCCATGAAAAGTGACTGGTGTAAGATGTGTTCTTTTCCTTTCTGGTGCTTGGTGAGTCTCTGGATAGATTCTAATGAGTGACTCATCCTGACGGTTATGAAGTGATGATGATGATGATGATGATGATGGCCTCAGAGAAACACTGCCCACACACATCAACATTCAGGGTCCAATTCATTAGTGAACACGTAGCAAAACATTAAAACAAACAGAGGACACATTTCCTTCTATTTGGTGCCTCATAAACTGGGGTGGCAGGTAGCCTAGTGGTTAGAGCGTTGGGCTGGTTGCTGGATCGAATCCCCGAGCTGACAAGGTAAACATCTGTTGTTCTACCCCTGAACAAGGCAGTTAACCCACTGTTCCCCGGTAGAACGTCATTGTAAATAAGAATTTGTTCTTAACTGACTTGCCTAGTTAGGTTAAAAAATATGTCCCAGTTAGCTTATGAGGCTATCTACCATTGCTAGAGCCAGTAGGCTTCCCTGACCAGGAAGTCCTGACCCTTAACTTCAGAACACTGGGCATCACCGGAATTGGAAAGTGTTCCTTCCCTGACCATGTGACCTGACCCTTAACTTCAGAACACTGGGCATCACCGGAATTGGAAAGTGTTCCTTCCCTGACCATGTGACCTGACCCTTAACTTCAGAACACTGGGCATCACCGGAATTGGAAAGTGTTCCTTCCCTGACCATGTGACCTGACCCTTAACTTCAGAACACTGGGCATCACCGGAATTGGAAAGTATCCCTTATACCTCTCACAATCGATCTTATCTTAACTTCTGCATCTTTCTGTGTGGAGAGATTATGGAGTGACACAATATAGAAGAGCATCAACCTCCTAGCAAATGAATAAGGGGCTAAGAAATCAATTTAAAATACAACCAAGTAATACATGACTGAATGGCTTCCAGACCATGATTGGCACCATGGAGTTCAATACATTCAACAGCTACTAGAAAGCTATAAGGGATCAAACAACGTTATTAAATGTCAAGCCAAGTCATTAGCAAAGCAAAACAAATCCTTCAACATAGTATTGTTCTGGTTCACTCTCCCTGCTGTTGCTGTTCACACACTGCACACACACACAAATAATGCACACTACACACACTCACTGCTCTCCTTTAACTAAGTGTCTTGCTACGGGACGTTGTGATATAGAAGAATAGCCATTAGAGAATCAGCAGGTTTCCCATTGGCTTCCACAATCACAGGCAGGCTGCTGCACTTGAAATGCAAATTGCTGTCCCCTAAAAATCTCTCTCTCTCTCTCTCTCTCTCTCTCTCTCTCTCTCTCTCTCTCTCTCTCTCTCTCTCTCTCTCTCTCTCTCTCTCTCTCTCTCTCTCTCTCTCTCTCTCTCTCTCTCTCTCTCTCTCTCTCTCTCTCTCTCTCTCTCTCTCTCTCTCTCTCTCTCTCTCTCTCTCTCTCTCTCTCTCTCTCTCTCTCTCTCTCTCTCTCCAATGGGCTTTATTGGCATGGGAAACATATGTGAACATTGCTAAAGCAAGTGAAGCAGATAATAAACAATACAAAATGAACAATAAACATTACAATCACAAAAGTTCCAAAGGAATATAGAAACGTCAAAAAAGCAGTACTCTCTCTCTTTCACTCCCCCTCCCAATCCCCATCTATCTATTTATCTCTGTCTGTCTGTCTGTCTGTCTGTCTGTCTGTCTGTCTGTCTGTCTGTCTGTCTGTCTGTCCTCTCTCTCCACAAAAAGCTGTTCTCTCTCCCTCTCTCTGCCCCCCCCCAGCCCCCCCATCACACTCTCTCATTCCTGCTCCCGTTCCTCCAAAATGAGGGGTTCTGCATGGAGCATGGTGTACATCTTTCATTCTCTCTCTCCTCTACACAAAGCCTTGACATAATGGGGTCACATAACAGCATAACAGCATAATGGAGCCACATAACAGCATCATCTTTAGTTTGTTTTGCTTAGTTGCCCTTGTTTTATCATTTTGGAGACAGTAGTAAACAGTAGTCTTATCTGCTGTGCACTGTACAGCAGGTCAAATAAAAACTACTTCTGAAAGGCAGGAGAGTAGACAGGATGAGTTGTAACTGATGTAGGATCTTAATTTGATCACCCTGTTGCAGGAGAACTTAAAGAGGTTTCTAAAGTCTAAAGTTTATAATTTGTAGGGGTACCAACCGCTACAAAAAAAAGGTTGTCCATTAATTATAATTCACATAACAATTGACATTTCCTGTTGCTGCAGGATAATTTTCCTGCTGTATGAAACTGGCTCAAATTAAGATCCGACAACTGTAGACTTATTGAGGTTACTAGGTACTGTATGTCTACCTGTCTGTCTAGTAGTCTATTCTATTTGTCATATTGAACAGTAGTATAGATCAAAGCCGAATACAAAGCCGAATACAACAGTTCAAAACTAAATCAAATCTAATTTTATTGGTCAAATACACATATTTAGCAGATGTTATTGCGGGTGTAGCGAAATGCTTGTGTTCCTAGCTCCAACCGTGCAGTAATATCTAACGCTCTAACAGTCTCCTGAGGGGGAAAAGGTGTTGTCGTGCCCTCTTCATGACTGTCTTGGTGTGTTTGGAAAAATATAGTTTGTTGGTGATGTGGACACCAAGGAACTCGAAAACTCTCGACAAGCTTCACTTCAGTCCCATCAATGTAATGGGGGCCTGTTCGGCCCTCCTTTTCCTGTAGTCCACAATCAGCTTCTTTGTCTTGATCACATTGAGGGAGAGGTTGTTGTCCTGGCACCACACTGCTAGGTCTCTGATCTCCTCCCTATAGGTTGTCTCATCGTCGTCGGTGATCAGGCCTACCACTGTTGTGTCGTCAGCAAACTTGATGATGGTGTTGGAGTCGTACTTGGCCACGCAGTCATGAGTGAACAGGGAGTACAGGAGGGGACTGAGCACGCAGCCCTGAGGGGCCCCAGTGTTCAGGATCAGAGCGGCAGATGTGTCTATATTATTATTTGACCCTGCTGGTCATCTATGAACATTTGAACATCTTGAACATGTTCTGTTATAACCTCCACCCGGCACAGCCAGAAGAGGACTGGCCACCCCTCATAGCCTGGTTCCTCTCTAGGTTCCTTCCTAGGTTCTGGCCTTTCTAGGGACTTTTTCCTAGCCACCGTGCTTCTACACCTGCATTGCTTGCTGTTTGGGGTTTTAGGCTGGGTTTCTGTACAGCACTTTGTGACATCAGCTGATGTAAGAAGGGCTTTATAAATACATTTGATTGATTGATTGATGTGTTGTTGCCTACACTTACCACCTGGGGGCGGCCCGTCAGGAAGTCCAGGATCCAGTTGCAGAGGAAGGTGTTTAGTCCCAGGGTCCCAAGCTTAGTGATGAGCTTTGAGGGCCCTATGGTGTTGAACGCTGAGCTGTAGTCAATGAATAGCATTCTCACATAGATGTTATTTTGTCCGGATGGGAAAGGGCAGCGTGGAGTGCGATTGAAATTGTGTCATCTGTGGATCTGTAGGGGCAGTATGCGAATTTGAGTGAGTCTAGATTTCCATATGGCCTACTTCATAAACAGTAGTATAGATCAAAGCTATGCCTTAGGGCAAGGTTCCACAACTGGCAGCCTGCAGGCTAAAATAGGTGGTTTTATTTGGCACCCCAAGTTTTCAGGGCAAACATAATTTTTTACAATTTTTGTGTGTAGGATTTTCATTGTCGGACATAAACAACTCTAAAAAAACACCAGGAAATCAGCTCCAAGTGATTTTAATTCAAGAAATCTGTTCCAAAGTATTCCCACACTTAATAAAGAGACACGACATGATCGTATACAAATGAAAGCAAGGTTTGAAATTATTATATTTTAGTCAAACATTATATCTTGGGTCTCCCGAATGGTGCAGCCGTCTAAGGCACTGCATCTCAGTGCATGAGGCATCACTACAGACACCCTGGTTTGAATCCAGGCTGTATCACAACCGGCTGTGATTTGGAGTCCCATAGGGCGGCGCACAATTGGCCCAGCGTCGTCCGGGTTCGGCCGGTGTAGGCCATCATTGTAAATAATAATTTGTTCTTAACTGACTTGCCTAGTTAAATAAAAGTAAACATTTGTTTTTTTATATATGTTTGGGCTTCTTGTGGTCAATTTGCAATCTACAAATAATTTGGAATTATGTTCCGGCCCCCCGACCATCCGCTCAAGAAAAGAATCAGATAGAAGCTATGCCCTAGGGCCTACTTTATGAACAGTAGTAGAGATAGAAGCTATGCCCTAGGGCCTACTTTATGAACAGTATTAGAGATAGAAGCTATGCCCTAGGCCTACTTTATGAACAGTAGTAGAGATAGAAGCTATGCCCTAGGGCCTACTTCATGAACAGTAGTAGAGATAGAAGCTATGCCCTAGGGCCTACTTTATGAACAGTAGTAGAGATAGAAGCTATGCCCTAGGGCCTACTTTATGAACAGTATTAGAGATAGAAGCTATGCCCTAGGCCTACTTTATGAACAGTAGTAGAGATAGAAGCTATGCCCTAGGGCCTACTTTATGAACAGTAGTAGTGATAGAAGCTATGCCCTAGGCCTACTTTATGAACAGTAATAGAGATAGAAGCTATGCCCTAGGGCCTACTTCATGAACAGTACTAGAGATAGAAGCTATGCCCTAGGCCTAGGGCCTACTTTATGAGCAGTAATAGAGATAGAAGCTATGCCATAGGGCCTACTTTATGAACAGTAGTAGAGATAGAAGCTATGCCCTAGGGCCTACTTTATGAACAGTAGTAGTGATAGAAGCTATGCCCTAGGCCTACTTTATGAACAGTAATAGAGATAGAAGCTATGCCCTAGGGCCTACTTCATGAACAGTACTAGAGATAGAAGCTATGCCCTAGGACTAGGGCCTACTTTATGAGCAGTAATAGAGATAGAAGCTATGCCCTAGGGCCTACTTCATGAACAGTACTAGAGATAGAAGCTATGCCCTAGGACTAGGGCCTACATTATGAGCAGTAATAGAGATAGAAGCTATGCCCTAGGGCCTACTTCATGAACAGTAGTAGAGATAGAAGCTATGCCCTAGGGCCTACTTTATGAACAGTAATAGAGATAGAAGCTATGCCCTAGGGCCTACTTCATGAACAGTAGTAGAGATAGAAGCTATGCCCTAGGGCCTACTTCATGAACAGTAGTAGAGATAGAAGCTATGCCCTAGGGCCTACTTCATGAACAGTAGTAGAGATAGAAGCTATGCCCTAGGGCCTACTTCATGAACAGTAGTAGAGATAGAAGCTATGCCCTAGGTGCAGGGGTATTCAACTCTTACCCTACGAGGTCCGAAGTCTGCTGGTTTTCTGTTCTATCTGATAATTAATTGCACACACCTGGTGTCTCAGATCTAAATCAGTCCCTGATTATAGGAGAACAATGAACAACTATAGTGGAACTGGCTTGGAGGTCCAGAGTTGAGTTTGAGGGCCCTAGGGTCTACTGTTTCATACTTATTCATCTCCACAGCCCGTCTAGAATATCTGTCTGCGTGGGCCTTGTCTTAATTACTGCTGTCACGTTTTGAGATGGGCAACCTGTTTCTTTCTACAGTAACACCTCACATGGACGCACGCACGCACACACACACATTACCTTGACAGATCAATTATCTCACTCTCTTCGCTCAATTGGGGCGGCAGGTAGCCTAGTGGTTATAGCGTTGGGTCAGAAACTGAAAGGTTACTAGATCGAATCCTCGAGCTGACAAGGTAAAAATATGTCGTTCTGCAACTGAACAAGGCAGTTAACCCACTGTTCCTAGGCCGTCATTGAAAATAAGAATTTGTTCTTAACTAACTTGTCTAGTTAAATAAAGGATAACATTTTTTTTTTTTTTAACATTGCCTGGCTGATATGACAACACTCTAGAAGTGATGATGTACTGTACTTTCAAAGGTGCTCAAATATAGTTTGGGTAATGGAATTTAAATATATAACCTTGCTTATGCCAGGTTTCTTGGAAGGAATTAGATAAATGAACAAAAACAGAGGCCATGCACTCCCAACGCAGTAGAGCTGTGCTCTGTTTCCGAGGGTTTCAGCAAGCCTCCCCTGTACACTCTATGATATGCATATGACTGCTAATAATCTAGGTAATCTCTTGTGATAAGAGAACACGTGATACAAAACACATTTGCATTGCAAAGAGGAGTACGTACATCATAGTATCTGCTTGTACTGGCCATGGAATTCTGATATATTTTTTTATTGTTATTTTAAAGTCAGCAACACATGGTCCAAAAAAACCTAGAGAATTTACTGCATACCTCAATTGCTAGGCCTACCAAGATGTAATTGACGTAAGCATGCCATGTGTCTATGGTGTAACTATGATATATCTGACGGAGAAACGAGTTGGCGAAAGGAGATAAGAGTAATGAATTAAAGATCTGAAAGACTTGGTTTAGTAAAGTTCATGCTCTGATCGGATTCAATGCAGCAAGGCTTGACTGATTTAAGTCTTGCACCATCCTCAGAAAAGGCATTGTATTTTCAGAGGATACAAGGCATATCATCACACCCCTAGATATTGTAGGATTCTCATAGATGGAATATGATAATCATTGCATAGCCACCAATAGCCTATTGATTGGACTAAAATCAAGAGCTCAACAAGTTTTGGAACTTGTTTTTTATAGCTCAAAGGCAGCGGTGTAAAGTACTTGAGTAAAAATACTACTTAAAAGTACTACGTAAGAAGTGTTTTGGGGAATCTGTACTTTAGTATTTATATATATTTTTTACAACTTTTACTTTTACTTCACTACATTCCTTTAAAAAATTTACTTTTTACATATATTTTCCCTGACACTCAAAAGTACTTGTTTATTTAGAATATCCAGGACAGCAATATGGTCCAATTCATGCACCTATCACTATAATGCGTTGTCATCCCTACTGATCTGATCTGGCGGACTCACTAAACACAAGGGTGTCTGAGAGTTGGAGTGTGCTCTTGTCTGTCCATAAATAAAAAATGTAATCAAAATTGTGCCGTCTTGTTTGCTTAATATAAGACATTTGATACGTAGCATTTACGTTTACTTTGTACTTTTACTCAAGTATGATAATTGAGTAGTTTTTCCACCACTGTACTTAAGTACATTTTAAAGCAGATATTTTTTGACTTTTACTCAAGTAGAAGTTAACTGGATGACTTTTCCTTGTGTCACTTTCTATTAAATATCTTTACTTTTACTAAAGTATAACCATTGGGTACTTTTTCCACTGCTGCTCGAGGGCCAAGGTCTCTCTCTCTCTCTCTCTCTCTCTCTCTATCCCTGACTCTCTCTCTCTATCCCTGACTCTCTCTCTCTCTCTCTATCCCTGACTCTCTCTCTCTATCCCTGACTCTCTATCCCTGACTCTCTCTCTCTCTCTCTCTCTCTCTCTCTCTCTCTCTCTCTCTCTCTCTCTCTCTCTCTCTCTCTCTCTCTCTCTCTCTCTCTCTCTCTCTCTCTCTCTCTCTCTCTCTCTCTCTCTCTCTCTCTCTCTCTCTCTCTCTCTCTCTCTCTCTCTCTCTCTCTCTCTCTCTCTCTCTCTCTCTCTCTCTCTCTCTCTCTCTCTCTCTCTCTCTCTCTCTATATATATATATATATATATATATATATATATATATATATATATATATAGTAAAACAGCTCCAGCCTCTTTCAAATAGTTCCATTTAACAACAGTTGTTCCACTTCCTTGTGATTTGTGACATGAAACAAGCTGTGGTTCAGTGCTCATCGTCAACAGATGCCCCTTTCAGAAAATGTCTTTAAAGCAATTAATTGATGTCTCTTTCACAGAGACATTTCCACACAGCTTAAACAATAAATGGTGCCAGTAAAAGTCCATTTAATGAATCCCAAACTGACTCAACTGGTTCACAAGATGTAATAGGAGAGAGGAACCACTCTGTAACTGTAATTAGTGTCTGCTGTGTTGAGATTAAAGATCAATTTACTGCCCTCCCAGTGGTAATGATCTGGACACAGATGGCCTGAATGTGGCGAGAGGCCTCATTATTCCCTTCACCATGCCTTAATAGGATATACTGCAGCAGTCCATTGCTCTGTAGCAGTCCATTGCTCTGTAGCAGTCCATTGCTCTGTAGCAGTCCATTGCTCTGTAGCAGTCCATTGCTCTGTAGCAGTCCATTGCTCTGTAGCAGTCCATGGCTCTGTAGCAGTCCATGGCTCTGTAGCAGTCCATGGCTCTGTAGCAGTCCATGGCTCTGTAGCAGTCCATGGCTCTGTAGCAGTCCATGGCTCTGTAGCAGTCCCTTGCTCTGTAGCAGTCCCTTGCTCTGTAGCAGTCCATGGCTCTGTAGCAGTCCCTGGCTCTGTAGCAGTCCCTGGCTCTGTAGCAGTCCCTGGCTCTGTAGCAGTCCCTTGCTCTGTAGCAGTCCCTTGCTCTGTAGCAGTCCCTTGCTCTGTAGCAGTCCCTTGCTCTGTAGCAGTCCCTTGCTCTGTAGCAGTCCCTTGCTCTGTAGCAGTCCATTGCTCTGTAGCAGTCCATTGCTCTGCAGCAGTCCATTGCTCTGCAGCAGTCCATTGCTCTGTAGCAGTCCATTGCTCTGTAGCAGTCCATTGCTCTGTAGCAGTCCATTGCTCTGTAGCAGTCCATTGCTCTGTAGCAGTCCCTTGCTCTGTAGCAGTCCCTTGCTCTGTAGCAGTCCCTTGCTCTGTAGCAGTCCCTTGCTCTGTAGCAGTCCCTTGCTCTGTAGCAGTCCCTTGCTCTGTAGCAGTCCATTGCTCTGCAGCAGTCCATTGCTCTGTAGCAGTCCATTGCTCTGTAGCAGTCCATTGCTCTGCAGCAGTCCATTGCCCTGTTTAACTGTAAAGCTCACTGTACCATAGAATAGGTCAATGTCTTGAGTTGTGGCAGGGCAGGTTATAGAATGGGTAGCCGTAACCCATAGAGATATAACAGATATACTATAGACTGTTATAGATTATATAGATAGACAACAATATAGAGATAGTTATAGATTATTATTACAGAGATAGACAACAATATAGAGATATATAATTATATAGTATTATAGAGATAGATAACAATATAGAGGTAGTTATATATTATTATAGAGATAGATAACAATACAGAGATAGATAGTTATAGATTATTATTATAGAGATAGATAACAATACAGAGATAGATAGTAACAGATTATTATAGAGATAGATAACAATACAGAGATATATAGTTATAGATTATTATTATAGAGATAGATAACAATACAGAGATAGATAGTTATAGATTATTATAATCTATGTACTGCCCTCCCAGTTGTAATGGCCTGGACCCAGATGGACGACACAATGCGGAGTGCCTGGATACAGCCCTTAATATACCACGGCTAAGGGCTGTTCTTAAGCACGACGCAACGGGGAGTGCCTGGATACAGCCCTTAGCCGTGGTACATTAGCCATTTATTTTTACTGCTCTAATTACGTTGGTAACCATTATATAATAGCGATGAGGCACCTCGGGGGTTTGTGGTATATGGCCAATATACCACGGCTAAGGGCTGTATCCAGGCACTCCTCGTAGCGTCGTGCTTAAGAACAGCCCTTAGTGTTCAGAGAGCAACTAAGTAATCTGTTACTAACATTTTTATCATACCCCTGGCTGTCAGCCAATCAGCATTCAGGCTCGAACCACCCAGTTTATAATCTATGTTATATCATAGACGATGTGACATGCTGTTCCTCAACATATCCAACACTAGTCTTTTTGACAATGAAAGGGGAAAAGGGAAAACGGGGGACACCGAGTCAATTGCACAACTCTGAAGACCATCGGTGTTGGCAAGACAGCCGCATTACATGAATGAATGAATTAACTGATAATGACGATCCCTGTAGGTCACTCCTGCAGAAGAAACGTACTAGTTTGACATTAAACACAGTAGGCGGTATGGTACATCTCTCTTGCTGTTAGTACATTTGTTTTGCCCATCTGACCATACAGGCCACGGGCGAGTACTGTACCGTACAGAGATCCAAGCACTTCAGAGAATGTCCCCGGCACCTCTTCCTTTCAAGTCCTTCACGGCACAGCTCCTCAGCTCTCAGCTGGGAGTACGCAGCCCGCTGAGACACAGTACACGGAATGAAACTCATGTAGGTTTCACTCTTTGTCTGCAAACACTTTACCAGAGAGAAGCGGCAAGAGGAAACTTCTCCTGCAATATCCTCATTCTATCCTCTCAGAGAATGTGTAATACACAGCTTTTTACTCTTATTATTTAACTAGACAAGTCCGTTAAGAATAAATTCTTATTTTACAATGACGGCCTACCCCGGCCAAACCCTCCCCTACCTCTAACACTGATATGCAGTGCCTTAGACCTCTGCGCCACTCGGGAGCCAAAAATGATTATTATCTATCCTGATGCCTATTCACTTTTACCCTGTCTTCATGTACATATCTACCTCAAATACCTTATTATTATCTATCCTGATGCCTATTCACTTTTACCCTGTCTTCATGTACATATCTACCTCAAATACCTTATTATTATCTATCCTGATGCCTATTCACTTTTACCCTGTCTTCATGTACATATCTACCTCAAATACCTTATTATTATCTATCCTGATACCTATTCACTTTTACCCTGTCTTCATGTACATATCTACCTCAAATACCGTATTATTATCTATCCTGATGCCTATTCACTTTTACCCTGTCTTCATGTACATATCTACCTCAAATACCTTATTATTATCTATCCTGATACCTATTCACTTTTACCCTGTCTTCATGTACATATCTACCTCAAATACCTTATTATTATCTATCCTGATACCTATTCACTTTTACCCTGTCTTCATGTACATATCTACCTCAGATACCTGCATTGTTGGGAAGGGCTTGTAAGCAAGCATTTCACGGTAAAGCCTGAGCATTTCACGGTAAAGCCTGAGCATTTCACGGTAAAGCCTGAGCATTTCACGGTAAAGCCTGAGCATTTCATGGTAAAGCCTGAGCATTTCACGGTAAAGCCTGAGCATTTCACGGTAAAGCTTGTATTCGGCGCATGTGACAAATAAAATTTGATTTGATTTAATTTCACTTTACCAGTAACTAGGACCTCACCAGATAACTGTCAGATGTAACAATTCATGAGTATAAAACAGAAAACGCTAAATGTGTCCACACACCAGATATATTCACATATTGAAGCAACAGGTGGGATCTACAGGTGTGATAGAGAAGCCTTGTAACCAGCCCTAAAGAGGCAGGCCTAGCCTGGCAGAGTGTAACCAGCCCTAAAGAGGCAGACCTAGCCTGGCAGAGTGTAACAAGCCCTAAAGAGACAGGCCTAGCCTGGCAGAGTGTAACCAGCCCTAAAGAGGCAGGCCTAGCCTGGCAGTGTGTAACCAGCCCTAAAGAGGCAGGCCTAGCCTGGCAGAGTGTAACCAGCCCTAAAGAGGCCTAGCCTGGCAGAGTGTAACCAGCCCTAAAGAGGCAGGCCTAGCCTGGCAGAGTGTAACCAGCCCTAAAGAGGCCTAGCCTGGCAGAGTGTAACCAGCCCTAAAGAGGCCTAGCCTGGCAGTGTAACCAGCCCTAAAGAGGCAGGCCAGCCTGGCAGAGTGTAACCAGCCCTAAAGAGGCAGACCTAGCCTGGCAGAGTGTAACCAGCCCTAAAGAGGCAGACCTAGCCTGGCAGAGTGTAACCAGCCCTAAAGAGGCAGACCTAGCCTGGCAGAGTGTAACCAGCCCTAAAGAGGCAGACCTAGCCTGGCAGAGTGTAACCAGCCCTAAAGAGGCAGGCCTAGCCTGGCAGAGTGTAACCAGCCCTAAAGAGGCCTAGCCTGGCAGTGTAACCAGCCCTAAAGAGGCAGGCCTAGCCTGGCAGAGTGTAACCAGCCCTAAAGAGGCCTAGCCTGGCAGAGTGTAACCAGCCCTAAAGAGACAGGCCAGCCTGGCAGAGTGTAACCAGCCCTAAAGAGGCAGGCCTAGCCTGGCAGAGTGTAACCAGCCCTAAAGAGGCAGGCCTAGCCTGGCAGAGTGTAACCAGCCCTAAAGAGGCAGGCCTAGCCTGGCAGAGTGTAACCAGCCCTAAAGAGGCAGGCCTAGCCTGGCAGAGTGTAACCAGCCCTAAAGAGGCAGGCCTAGCCTGGCAGAGTGTAACCAGCCCTAAAGAGACAGACCTAGCCTGGCAGAGTGTAACCAGCCCTAAAGAGGCAGACCTAGCCTGACAGAGTGTAACCAGCCCTAAAGAGACAGGCCTAGCCTGGCAGAGTATAACCAGCCCTAAAGAGGCAGGACTAGCCTGGCAGAGTGTAACCAGCCCTAAAGTGGCAGGCCTAGCCTGGCAGAGTGTAACCAGCCCTAAAGAGGCAGGCCTAGCCTGGCAGAGTGTAACCAGCCCTAAAGAGGCAGGCCTAGCCTGGCAGAGTGTAACCAGCCCTAAAGAGGCAGACCTAGCCTGGCAGAGTGTAACGAGCCCTAAAGAGGCAGGCCTAGCCTGGCAGAGTGTAACCAGCCCTAAAGAGGCAGACCTAGCCTGGCAGAGTGTAACCAGCCCTAAAGAGGCAGGCCTAGCCTGGCAGAGTGTAACTAGCCCTAAAGAGGCAGGCCTAGCCTGGCAGAGTGTAACCAGCCCTAAAGAGACAGACCTAGCCTGGCAGAGTGTAACCAGCCCTAAAGAGGCAGGCCTAGCCTGGCAGAGTGTAACCAGCCCTAAAGAGGCAGGCCTAGCCTGGCAGAGTGTAACCAGCCCTAAAGAGGCAGGCCTAGCCTGGCAGAGTGTAACCAGCCCTAAAGAGACAGACCTAGCCTGGCAGAGTGTAACCAGCCCTAAAGAGGCAGACCTAGCCTGACAGAGTGTAACCAGCCCTAAAGAGACAGGCCTAGCCTGGCAGAGTATAACCAGCCCTAAAGAGGCAGGACTAGCCTGGCAGAGTGTAACCAGCCCTAAAGTGGCAGGCCTAGCCTGGCAGAGTGTAACCAGCCCTAAAGAGGCAGGCCTAGCCTGGCAGAGTGTAACCAGCCCTAAAGAGGCAGGCCTAGCCTGGCAGAGTGTAACCAGCCCTAAAGAGGCAGACCTAGCCTGGCAGAGTGTAACGAGCCCTAAAGAGGCAGGCCTAGCCTGGCAGAGTGTAACCAGCCCTAAAGAGGCAGACCTAGCCTGGCAGAGTGTAACCAGCCCTAAAGAGGCAGGCCTAGCCTGGCAGAGTGTAACTAGCCCTAAAGAGGCAGGCCTAGCCTGGCAGAGTGTAACCAGCCCTAAAGAGACAGACCTAGCCTGGCAGAGTGTAACCAGCCCTAAAGAGGCAGGCCTAGCCTGACAGAGTGTAACCAGCCCTAAAGAGGCAGTCCTAGCCTGGCAGAGTGTAACCATCCCTAAAGAGACAGACCTAGCCTGGCAGAGTGTAACCAGCCCTAAAGAGGCAGGCCTAGCCTGACAGAGTGTAACCAGCCCTAAAGAGGCAAGCCTGGCAGAGTGTAACCAGCCCTAAAGAGGCAGGCCTAGCCTGGCAGAGTGTAACCATCCCTAAAGAGACAGGCCTAGCCTGGCAGAGTGTAACCAGCCCTAAAGAGGCAGACCTAGCCTGGCAGAGTGTAACCAGCCCTAAAGAGGCAGGCCTAGCCTGGCAGAGTGTAACCAGCCCTAAAGAGGCAAGCCTGGCAGAGTGTAACCAGCCCTAAAGAGGCAGGCCTAGCCTGGCAGAGTGTAACCAGCCCTAAAGAGGCAGGCCTAGCCTGGCAGAGTGTAACTAGCCCTAAAGAGGCAGGCCTAGCCTGGCAGAGTGTAACCAGCCCTAAAGAGACAGACCTAGCCTGGCAGAGTGTAACCAGCCCTAAAGAGGCAGGCCTAGCCTGACAGAGTGTAACCAGCCCTAAAGAGGCAGGCCTAGCCTGGCAGAGTGTAACTAGCCCTAAAGAGGCAGGCCTAGCCTGGCAGAGTGTAACCAGCCCTAAAGAGGCAGACCTAGCCTGGCAGAGTGTAACCAGCCCTAAAGAGGCAAGCCTAGCCTGGCAGAGTGTAACCAGCCCTAAAGAGGCAGTCCTAGCCTGGCAGAGTGTAACCAGCCCTAAAGAGGCAGGCCTAGCCTGGCAGGTGTAACCATCCCTAAAGAGACAGACCTAGCCTGGCAGAGTGTAACCATCCCTAAAGAGACAGGCCTAGCCTGGCAGAGTGTAACAAGCCCTAAAGAGGCAGACCTAGCCTGGCAGAGTGTAACCAGCCCTAAAGAGGCAGGCCTAGCCTGGCAGAGTGTAACCAGCCCTAAAGAGGCAAGCCTGGCAGAGTGTAACCAGCCCTAAAGAGGCAGGCCTAGCCTGGCAGAGTGTAACCATCCCTAAAGAGACAGACCTAGCCTGGCAGAGTGTAACCATCCCTAAAGAGACAGACCTAGCCTGGCAGAGTGTAACCAGCCCTAAAGAGGCAAGCCTGGCAGAGTGTAACCAGCCCTAAAGAGGCAGGCCTAGCCTGGCAGAGTGTAACCATCCCTAAAGAGACAGACCTAGCCTGGCAGAGTGTAACCAGCCCTAAAGAGGCAGGCCTAGCCTTGCAGAGTGTAACCAGCCCTAAAGAGACAGGCCTAGCCTGGCAGAGTGTAACCAGCCCTAAAGAGACAGACCTAGCCTGGCAGAGTGTAACCAGCCCTAAAGAGGCAGACCTAGCCTGGCAGAGTGTAACCAGCCCTAAAGAGACAGGCCTAGCCTGGCAGAGTGTAACCAGCCCGAAAGAGGCCTAGCCTGGCAGTGTAACCAGCCCTAAAGAGACAGGCCTAGCCTGGCAGAGTGTAACCAGCCCTAAAGAGGCAGGCCTAGCCTGGCAGAGTGTAACCAGCCCTAAAGAGGACTAGCCTGGCAGAGTGTAACCAGCCCTAAAGAGACAGACCTAGCCTGGCAGAGTGTAACCAGCCCTAAAGAGGCCTAGCCTGGCAGAGTGTAACCAGCCCTAAAGGGACAGACCTAGCCTGGCAGAGTGTAACCAGCCCTAAAGAGGCAGGCCTAGCCTGGCAGAGTGTAACCAGCCCTAAAGAGGCAGGCCTATTCTGGCAGAGTGTAACCAGCCCTAAAGAGGCCTAGCCTGGCAGAGTGTAACCAGCCCTAAAGAGACAGGCCTAGCCTGGCAGAGTGTAACCAGCCCTAAAGAGGCCTAGCCTGGCAGAGTGTAACCAGCCCTAAAGAGACAGGCCTAGCCTGGCAGAGTGTAACGAGCCCTAAAGAGACAGGCCTAGCCTGGCAGAGTGTAACCAGCCCTAAAGAGGCAGACCTAGCCTGGCAGAGTGTAACCAGCCCTAAAGAGGCCTAGCCTGGCAGAGTGTAACCAGCCCTAAAGAGACAGGCCTAGCCTGGCAGAGTGTAACGAGCCCTAAAGAGACAGGCCTAGCCTGGCAGAGTGTAACCAGCCCTAAAGAGGCAGACCTAGCCTGGCAGAGTAACCAGCCCTAAAGAGGCAGGCCTAGCCTGGCAGAGTGTAACCAGCCCGAAAGAGGCAGGCCTAGTCTGGCAGAGTGTAACCAGCCCAAAAGAGGCAGGCCTAGCCTGGCAGAGTGTAACCAGCCCTAAAGAGGCAGGCCTAGCCTGTCAGAGTGTAACCAGCCCTAAAGAGGCAGTCCTAGCCTGGCAGAGTGTAACCAGCCCTAAAGAGACAGGCCTAGCCTGGCAGAGTGTAACCAGCCCTAAAGAGGCAGGCCTAGCCTGGCAGAGTGTAACCAGCCCTAAAGAGGCAGGCCTAGCCTGGCAGAGTGTAACCAGCCCTAAAGAGGCAGGCCTAGCCTTGCAGAGTGTAACCAGCCCTAAAGAGACAGGCCTAGCCTTGCAGTGTAACCAGCCCTAAAGAGACAGGCCTAGCCTTGCAGAGTGTAACCAGCCCTAAAGAGACAGGCCTAGCCTGGCAGAGTGTAACCAGCCCTAAAGAGACAGGCCTAGTCTGGCAGAGTGTAACCAGCCCTAAAGAGGCAGGCCTAGCCTGGCAGAGTGTAACCAGCCCTAAAGAGACAGGCCTAGCCTGGCAGAGTGTAACCAGCCCTAAAGAGACAGGCCTAGCCTGGCAGAGTGTAACCAGCCCTAAAGAGACAGACCTAGCCTGGCAGAGTGTAACCAGCCCTAAAGAGGCAGACCTAGCCTGGCAGAGTGTAACCAGCCCTAAAGAGACAGGCCTAGCCTGGCAGAGTGTAACCAGCCCTAAAGAGACAGGCCTAGCCTGGCAGAGTGTAACCAGCCCTAAAGAGGCAGGCCTAGCCTGGCAGAGTGTAACCAGCCCTAAAGAGGCAGACCTAGCCTGGCAGAGTATAACCAGCCCTAAAGAGGCAGGCCTAGCCTGGCAGAGTGTAACCAGCCCTAAAGAGGCAGACCTAGCCTGGCAGAGTGTAACCAGCCCTAAAGAGGCAGGCCTAGCCTGGTAGTGTTCAACTACAGAAATGCATCATGGGGGACACAGAGACCTAAAACATATTCAGATGTCATTTAGGGACACAATGACACAGTTCCATGTAACACCAGCAGCACTTTAAAAAACACCATTAGCCTTCATTAGGAAGTCAATATAAACACATTAGGCAGATGACTCGAAGTACTTCCACTAAAACAGGCAGAGTAGTAAAGAGGAATAAAAACTTTTCAACCCAGACTTTGGGGTTGTTGCATAAATCAATGTGTCACTGTCAGCCTGTTTCTGAATTGCATCAACTATTACATTTTACTTGTAAAAACCAGTGGCATTATTTCTCTGAAGCGGATTCCTACTCCTGTCACGTTCATTGAAAGGATCGGACCAAGAGTTTAGAGTTTACATTCTTTAGTAGTGAAACTTACAACAAAACAACAAAGAATCTAACAAACGTACAGTATTGCAATGCACAAGGCAACAATACAAAAACAAGATCCCACAACACAAACGAGGAAAATGGCTACCTAAATATGATCCCTAATCAGAGACAATGATAAACAGCTGTCTCTGATTGGGAACCATAATAGACATACAGGCCAATATAGACATACAAAAACCCATAGACATACAAAAACCCCTAGACATACAAAAACCCCATGTCATACAAAAACCCCTAGACATACAAAAACCCCATGACATACAAAAACCCCCCGAACATACATAATCCCTAGACATACAAAAACCCCTAGACATACAAAAACCCCTAGACATACAAAAACCCCTAGACATACAAAAACCCCTAGACATACAAAAACCCCATGACATACAAAAACCCCCCGAACATACATAATCCCTAGACATACAAAAACCCCTAGACATACAAAAACCCCTAGACATACAAAAATTCTAGACATACAAAAACCCCTAGACATACAAAAACTCATAGACATACAAAACCCCCTAGACATACAAAAACCCCTAGACATACAAAAACTAGCGTACCCACCCTAGTCACACCCTGACCTAACCAAAATATATAGAAAAACAGAGATATCTAAGGTCAGGGCGTGACAACTCCAATATGTGATAGGTGATGTATGAATGCTCTTGGAACATGTTTTGGGAATATCCTGTGGTGTCCCAGTTCTGGTCACATTTTAGATTTCCTTTTCAAAAATGATGGGTTTCCCTGTGGCCAAAGATCCACTTTTTTTTGTTGTTTGAATGATGACTCTTCATTTTGTACTGCAACTGGTTCAGAAAAAATATAATTTATGTGAGGTTAACAGCAGCAGCAAAAAAAAGGTTATCCTTAGTGCTTGGATTACCCCCTACAATCCTCTCGTCTCAAACATGGTTATCATATTTTCAAGATATTGCTCGTATAGAGCGATCAGTTACAAAAAAAACTATAACTGTAAACTTTTATGTTACTAGGAAAATTATTGTAATTGGATTACAGATATAAAAAATTTAAAAAAACTAGATGATTACTTCTAGGATTACTTTTAATTAATTTCAGAAAGGATGTTTTGGCAAAAATATATTTATGACACCTTTCTGTTTTCTCAATGACATTCAAATCAGCATTGAACAAAGGCGGAAATGTAAGTTTGTTCCACCTGAGCGAGTCTGACCCAATGGTCTGACCACAAGCCAGAGGCCACTATGATGACACACCAAATGCGTTGTGGGACAAATGCGTTGATGGATTGCGGGACAAGAGCAGGAATAGGCTTTTTATAGGCTACAGTCCAAAGTTATGTCTTCCAATGGTACGAATGCTGTCGGCATTCAAATATTAAACATCCAATTTGAATAAACGCTTGGAGGTAATGATGACAGCAGTGGTGTAGTCTACGGCAATACGGATATTACATAGCGCATTGATGTGAATCACACCGCTGCTCTCTCATTTAGCTATTTGCACCTTAGGGATTGTGGTTGTTATGGATGGCTGTTCACAAATATAACGCTATATGTATATTTTAACCCAATAATGGTTGAATTCAGTAAGTATAAACTGCCTATCAATCATTGTTTTTGCAACCAGTGGACAACCAATGAAAAATGCGCTCTTGCAACAGCTGCATAGAGATAGTGTGGATCCCAGTCTCTATAGAATAAGAGTTTAAGGGAGTTCCTCCCTTCTAAACTCTTCCATAGTATTGTGCTCCACATCATTTAAAAGATCACGAGTGTTCTCATTCGAAAAATATGTCCATAGGCCTAACGGACTCATGCACAAACTCGCACACTTTCGATAACTGCAAATTATCAAGAGAGTAAAGTGTCACCAACAAAAAAAACGTAAAACAATAGGCCTATAGCAAATGCAGCATTAGGCATTCATTTTTCACATGCAAATAGCACTTTTCTGTAGTGCTCAAAGCATACCGTTTCATGAGAGCAGCGTTTCTTTTTCAACTCGAAGCAGTGAGCCCAGTCAGTCGTCCATGACAACAACATAAACAACAGAGTTGGCTAATAAGTCCTATGTTCAGGTAAAACTATTTGAGCAAATACTTGAAGTATTTGAAAGATTTCACAAAACGTTTGAAACCAGGTGTGATTACTATTTGCACTGTTTAAACTGGTCTCAGGACATTACATTTGACATTTTAGTCATTTAACAGATGCTCTTATCCAGTGATTGCATACATTTTCATAATTTTTCGTACCGGTCCCCCGTGGGAATCGAACCGACAACCCATGCAAGGCAAACCCCCTAAACACTAAACACTTCCTCTGTAGCAACAAGGACACCATGAAAGACTACACAATTCTTTATGTTACACTCGTTTTTTTTGTGTTCAGAGAGCTTTGAGTGTGGGTTCAAACTTACATAAGAAAAACATGAATAAAATGGAAAAAGCATAAATACTACACTCAGAATAATAAGGAGTGGCCTGAGGGTTGCCTTTCACCAACCAAACTCATCTCTCTGAGCGATGCAACAAGAAAGACAGCTTTATTAGCACAGCGAGAAGAACTCGGCCCTAAATCCCCAGACTCATCGTTCGCTTTCGTGACAAAAAAGGGGGGCACATTTAAATGTGACACAAATTGTAATAGTCACGATCCTGCCCAAGAGGGCAATGGTATCTGAGTAATGTCCAACAATTATAGTACAACGGAACATCAAATACACTCAATTTGTTATTACAATCAGAGCATATTAATCATGATGAACCTGACAAAGTACATTCATTGGTTGCTGTGCAAAACAAAATTAAAATGTCTGAGTAATGCTCAGTAATTACAGTACAAATAGAACTGGCACAGATTCTAAATAGACTGCATGGGTTTGATTACAATCACAGTGTATTATGTGTGTTCCAACTGACAAAATTCCAATTGGCAGGATTTTAAAACGTTTTTTTATTATTCATTTATTGGTGCATCAAAATACACTATATTTGTAGCTCACAGACATTCACACATACAACACATCTAATCCACAATTGTCTGCAGTGTGATGGTGGGATATATTACAAAAGTATCATGTGTCCTGTGACATTTTAACATACTGTATCTCTGACAACTAAATGTTCAGAGAGCAACTAAGTAAGTAGCTTTGGCTTGAGCAAGCCGGAACGGCTCATAGGAGCAGGAACCTATCTCCTGTTTCTGTAGCGTCATAGGAGCAGGAACCTATCTCCTGTTTCTGTAGCGTCATAGGAGCAGGAACCTATCTCCTGTTTCTGTAGCGTCATAGGAGCAGCAACCTATCTCCTGTTTCTGTAGCGTCATAGGAGCAGCAACCTATCTCCTGTTTCTGTAGCGTCATAGGAGCAGGAACCTATCTCCTGTTTCTGTAGCGTCATAGGAGCAGGAACCTATCTCCTGTTTCTGTAGCGTCATAGGAGCAGGAACCTATCTCCTGTTTCTGTAGCGTCATAGGAGCAGGAACCTATCTCCTGTTTCTGTAGCGTCATAGGAGCAGGAACCTATCTCCTGTTTCTGTAGCGTCATAGGAGCAGGAACCTATCTCCTGTTTCTGTAGCTTGATATTACAAGTACACCCCGTTGACAGGACGGTAGTTTATCGCAGGGCCTTATCCCCAGGGCCTTATCCCCAGGGCCTTATCCCCAGGGCCTTATCCCCAGGGCCTTATCCCCAGGGCCTTACCCCCAGGGCCTTACCCCCAGGGCCTTACCCCCAATCTATCTCCTTAATGCTGAGTGCCGAGCAGAGACGCATCAGGTCCAATTTTTACAGTCTTTGGTATTACGCAGCCGGTTGTTCAAACACCCAACCTTCCAATCTCCGGATTGGACACTCTAACCACAAGGCCCCTAAGGTGGCCAATCAGATTTCAGGTTGAGACTAACTAAAAACCACCTATCTAAACAGAACTGTCTGGTTTGCTCACACGGAGCACCCTGAAATAACACTCAATAAATGTTTAACCCACACTAGTGCCTTGGGGTTGACTTATAAAATCGCTCTTTTAAGTCAGGTCTGACAGGTCGTCTCTGAATAGTTTGATAATTTTGACCAATACACATCGACAGCAAGACTCATCAATCTTACCGGAGAAAGCATCATAGAAAGCACAATAGCGCACCTCTGTCTTAGTATGTGTAGCCCATGTATCTGGTGCTGTCTGGCCAAAAAGAGTATGACATGTATTATTTTTGGCCAGACAGCATCAGATAAGTGGACTACAGATACTAAGGCAGAGGAGAACAGTTTGCCTCTCTCGGATGCTTTCTCTGGTGAAACAGATTCAGCCTTTTATGAATTTAAGGAAAATTATGAAACAAGGATAGACACGAATGAGAAATCATTTTATACGTTTGTTTATTTTTTGAATTGTATTTTTGGGGGGAGAGAAGACAGGCTTCCCTTGGCAACCATGAATACCAACCACTTTGTAGACTGAATGTCATTACAGTTGTAAAGTTTGTAATAGATAGTCCCTTTCCATTCAAATGGCGGGTGCACAGTGCACTGTTCGGATGCTGGACTTATTCCGGAGCAGACAAACGTGAGCAGATAATCCTGTTTAACCTACTTTCTGAAGTGAGATGAGACGATCAGATGAAAACATCATGACTGGTTGTACTCATGACACCTTATAAGGTAATACATGTTTATAGTTAAATGACATGTCTTTACTATTAAAACCCCGTTACACACAGGAGGTCTGGATGGAAAAAATAGAGACCACCCCAAATGAATGGCACTTTCAAGTGAACTTACTGCTGTATGCTAATACCCTTATATACAATCCTGACCTTGAACGCAAACACTTTAACAAGATTTTTTAGAATTGATATATGATTGACCTGAACAGGGAAATGTACCAAACCTAAGCTGAAGCATTTAATGCGTTGCACCATCATAATTATATTGAAAGAAATCCACCTTGTATCAATTTAAGGTTCAACATGGCATTGAGGAGTACAGCACATCAGTCACTGGCTTTATCAATAAGTGCATCGAGGACGTCGTCCCCACAGTGACTGTACGTATATACCCCAACCAGAAGCCATGGATTACAGGCAACATTTGTACTGAGTTAAAGGGTAGAGCTGCCACTTTCAAGGAGCAGGACTCTAACCCGGAAGCTTATAAGAAATCCCACTCTGCCCTCAGACGAACCATCAAACAGGCAAAGCGTCAATACAGGACTAAGCCTGAATCGTACTACACCGGCTCCGACGCTCGTCGGATGTGGCAGGGCTTGCAAACTATTACAGACTACAAAGGGAAGCACAACCGAGAGCTGCCCAGTGACACGAGCCTACCAGAAGTGTCACTGGGCAAGTAACACTGAAACATGCATGAGAGCATCAGCTGTTTTGGATGACTGTGTGATCACGCTCTCTGCAGCCGATGTGAGTAAGACTTTTATACAGGTCAACATTCACAAGGCCGCTGGGCCAGACGGATTACCAGGACGTGTACTCCGAGCATGCGCTGACCAACTGGAAAGTGTCTTCACTGACATTTTCAACCTCTCCCTGTGTGAGTCTGTAATACCACCATGATTCAAGCAGACCGCCATAGTCCCTGTGCACAATAATACTAAGGTAACCTGCCTATATGACTACCGAACCGTAGCACTCACATCTGTAGCCATTAAGTGCTTTGAAAGGCTGCTCATGGCTCACATCAACACCATTATTCCAGAGACACTAGACCCACTTCAATTTGCATACCGCACCAACAGATCGACAGATGATGCAATCTCTATTGCACTCCACGTGGCCCTTTCCCATCTGGACAAAAGGAACACCTATGTGAGAACGCTATTCATTGACTACAGCTCAGCGTTCAACACCATAGTGCCCTCAAAGCTCATAACTAAGCTAAGGACCCTGGGACTACACATCTCCCACTGCAACTGGATCCTAGACTTCCTGACGGGCCGCCCCCCATCTGGTAAGGGTAGATAACAACACATCCGCCACACTGATCCTCAACACAGGGGCCTCTCAGGGGTGCGTGCTCAGCCCCCTCCTGTACTCCCTGATCACTCATGACTGCACAGCCAGGCACAACTCCAACACCATCATTAAGTTTGCTGATGACACAACAGTGGTAGGCCTGATCACTGACAACAATGTGATAGCCTAAGGGAGGAGGTCAGAGACCTGACTGTGTGATGCAAGGACAACAAAGGAGATGATTGTAAACTACAGGAAAAGGAGGACCAAGCACGCCCCCATTCTCATCGACGGGGCTGTAGTGAAGCAGGTTGAGAGCTTCAAGTTCCTTGGCGTCCACATCACCAACAAACTATCATGGTCCAAACACACCAAGACAGTCGTGAAGAGGACACGACAAAACCTATTCTCCCTCAGGAGACTGAAAAGATTTGGCATGGGTCCTCAGATCCTCAAAAGGTTCTACAGCTGCACCATCGAGAGCATCCTGACTGGTTGCATCACTGCCTGGTATGTCAACTGCTCGACTTCCGACCGCAAGGCACTACAGAGGGTAATGCGTACGGCCCAGTACATCACCAGGGCCAAGCTTCCTGCCATCCAGGACCTCTATACCAGGCGGTGTCAGAGGAAGGTCCTAAAAATTGTCAAAGACTCCAGCCACACTAGTCATAGACTGTTCTCTCTGCTACCACACAGTAAGCAGTACCGGAGCACCAAGTCTAGGTCCACGAGGCTTCTAAACAGCTTCTATCCCCAAGCCATAAGATGCCTGAACAGCTAATTAAATGGCTACCCAGACTATCCCCCCACCACACGCTGCTGCTACTCTCTGTTATTATCTATACATAGCCACTTTAATAACCTTACCTAAATGTACATAATTACCTCAACTACCTCCACACCGGTGCCCCTGCACATTGACACATTGACTCTGTAACAGTACCCCCTGTACATAGCACCGCTATTGTTATTTACTGCTGCTCTTTTAAAATGTGTGTATATATACAGTATATATATATATTGGTATTTGGTTAAAACTGCATTATCGGTTAAGGGCTTGTAAGTAAGCATTTCACTGTAAGGTCTAGACCTGCTGTAGGTGCCATATTGCTATTATAAACTGTTTACCAAACGTAATTAGAGCAGTCAAACTAAATGTTTTGTCATACCCGTGGTATACGGTCTGATATACACCGCTCCCACTGGGTCACTGTCTTTTCCCAGGAGCTACACCGCTCCCACTGGGTCACTGTCTTTTCCCAGGAGCTACACCGCCCCTACTGGGTCACTGTCTTTTCCCAGGAGCTACACTGATCCCACTGGTCCCTGTCTTTTCCCAGGAGCTACACTGATCCCACTGGTCCCTGTCTTTTCCCAGGAGCTACACTGATCCCACTGGTCCGTCTTTTCCCAGGAGCTACACTGATCCCACTGGTCCCTGTCTTTTCCCAGGAGCTACACTGCTCCCATTGGTCCCTGTCTTTTCCCAGGAGCTACACTGATCCCACTGGGATCCTGTCTTTCCCCAGGAGCTACACTGATCCCACTGGTCCCTGTCTTTTCCCAGGAGCTACACTGCTCCCACTGGTCCCTGTCTTTTCCCAGGAGCTACACTGATCCCACTGGTCCGTCTTTTCCCAGGAGCTACACTGATCCCACTGGTCCCTGTCTTTTCCCAGGAGCTACACCGCCCCTACTGGGTCACTGTCTTTTCCCAGGAGCTACACTGATCCCACTGGTCCCTGTCTTTTCCCAGGAGCTACACTGATCCCATTGGTCCCTGTCTTTTCCCAGGAGCTACACTGATCCCACTGGTCCCTGTCTTTTCCCAGGAGCTACACTGTCCCACTGGTCCCTGTCTTTTCCCAGGAGCTACACTGATCCCACTGGTCCCTGTCTTTTCCCAGGAGCTACACTGATCCCACTGGGCCGTCTTTTCCCAGGAGCTACACTGATCCCACTGGTCCCTGTCTTTTCCCAGGAGCTACACCGCTCCCACTGAGTCACTGTCTTTTCCCAGGAGCTACACTGATCCCACTGGGTCCCTGTCTTTTCCCAGGAGCTACACCGCTCCCACTGGTCCGTCTTTTCCCAGGAGCTACACTGATCCCACTGGTCCCTGTCTTTTCCCAGGAGCTACACTGATCCCACTGGGTTCCTGTCTTTTCCCAGGAGCTACACTGATCCCATTGGTCCCTGTCTTTTCCCAGGAGCTACACTGATCCCACTGGGCCGTCTTTTCCCAGGAGCTACACTGATCCCACTGGTCCCTGTCTTTTCCCAGGAGCTACACCGCTCCCACTGAGTCACTGTCTTTTCCCAGGAGCTACACCGCTCCCACTGGGTCCCTGTCTTTTCCCAGGAGCTACACCGCTCCCACTGGTCCGTCTTTTCCCAGGAGCTACACTGATCCCACTGGTCCCTGTCTTTTCCCAGGAGCTACACTGATCCCACTGGGTTCCTGTCTTTTCCCAGGAGCTACACTGATCCCATTGGTCCCTGTCTTTTCCCAGGAGCTACACCGCTCCCACTGAGTCACTGTCTTTTCCCAGGAGCTACACCGCTCCCACTGGGTCCCTGTCTTTTCCCAGAAGCTACACCGCTCCCACTGGTCCGTCTTTTCCCAGGAGCTACACTGATCCCACTGGTCCCTGTCTTTTCCCAGGAGCTACACTGATCCCACTGGGTTCCTGTCTTTTCCCAGGAGCTACACTGATCCCATTGGTCCCTGTCTTTTCCCAGGAGCTACACTGATCCTACTGGGTCCCTGTCTTTTCCCAGGAGCTACACTGATCCCACTGGTCCCTGTCTTTTCCCAGGAGCTACACTGATCCCACTGGGTTCCTGTCTTTTCCCAGGAGCTACACTGATCCCACTGGGTTCCTGTCTTTTCCCAGGAGCTACACTGATCCCACTGGTCCCTGTCTTTTCCCAGGAGCTACACCGCCCCTACTGGGTCACTGTCTTTTCCCAGGAGCTACACCGCTCCCACTGGTCCCTGTCTTTTCCCAGGAGCTACACCGCCCCTACTGGGTCACTGTCTTTTCCCAGGAGCTACACCGCTCCCATTGGTCCCTGTCTTTTCCCAGGAGCTACACTGCTCCCATTGGTCCCTGTCTTTTCCCAGGAGCTACACTGCTCCCATTGGTCCCTGTCTTTTCCCAGGAGCTACACTGCTCCCATTGGTCCCTGTCTTTTCCCAGGAGCTACACTGCTCCCATTGGTCCCTGTCTTTTCCCAGGAGCTACACTGCTCCCATTGGTCCCTGTCTTTTCCCAGGAGCTACACTGCTCCCACTGGTCCCTGTCTTTTCCCAGGAGCTACACTGATCCCACTGGTCCCTGTTTTTTCCCAGGAGCTACACTGCTCCCATTGGTCCCTGTCTTTTCCCAGGAGCTACACCGCTCCCACATGTGACCAATTAAATTTGATTTGATTTGATTAAATCAACCAACAGAGGAATCAATTTGAATCATGTCTGTCCTCATTACTGTGTCTCATTATGCATTCTAACATATCATCCCTAATAACACCCTTTCTCCCTACATAGTGCACTACTTTTTAACAGGACCCATAGGGCTCTGGTCAAAAGTAGTGCACTATATAGGGAATAGGGTGCCAGTTGTGACACAAAGTAAGACTTGAAGATATTTGCGTGACCAAACCAATGCCTGCTGATTCAGAAATTCTGAATAGTTCAGAAATTCATTTCAAGCAAAATTAATGAACACAGAAGTTAATATCCTAAACTTAAAATATTCCAGTTCAACTCAATCATTTAATTTATTTATATACATGTATAAACCCAGTCTAATAAAACTAGTTCCAGTGCCTGCTGGATCGTAACCTACCAACAGGTGGCAGATTGCACCCGTATATTTAACTAAATCTCAGGGAAGGCAGAGCACAACTTCAAAGCCTCTATCAGTTCCACTGTATTCATAAATAAATTACACACGAAACCAGGAAGGAAATAGAGAAAAATCCACAATGTTTAAGCAAATATTATCGATATTATTATATTAAATATTAAAGCAAACAAAGTATATTCAGTTAACTGAATCATTGATTAATTTATTTGGACGCTTGTGAACTAGTGTGTTGTATTGTAATGAAACTTAATATGTCAACGCAGTACTACATTTGACATGTTGATTAGGGTACAGAATGGCCACAATCCCCTTAAACATGATCCGATTTTTCTTTATTCTGATGACTGAATGTGATACTGTATACCCCATCAACATTCCTCCTATAGGTCAGTGGTTCCCAACTCCAGTCCTCCCAACAGTTTCCCAACTCCAGTCATCCAGTACCCCAACAGTGTTTCCCAACTCCAGTCCTCCAGTACCCTCAACAGTGGTTCCCAACTCCAGTCCTCCAGTACCCCCAACAGTGTTTCCCAACTCCAGTCCTCCAGTACCCCAACAGTGGTTCCCAACTCCAGTCCTCCAGTACCCCCAATAGTGTTTCCCAACTCCAGTCCTCCAGTACCCCAACAGTGGTTCCCAACTCCAGTCCTCCAGTACCCCAACAGTGTTTCCCAACTCCAGTCCTCCAGTACCCCCAACAGTGGTTCCCAACTCCAGTCCTCCAGTACCCCAACAGTGGTTCCCAACTCCAGTCCTCCAGTACCCCAACAGTGGTTCCCAACTCCAGTCCTCCAGTACCCCAACAGTGGTTCCCAACTCCAGTCCTCCAGTACCCCAACAGTGTTTCCCAACTTCAGTCATCCAGTACCCCAACAGTGGTTCCCAACTCCAGTCCTCCAGTACCCCAACAGTGGTTCCCAACTCCAGTCCTCCAGTACCCCCAACAGTGTTTCCCAACTTCAGTCCTCCAGTCCCCCAACAGTGGTTCCCAACTCCAGTCCTCCAGTACCCCCAACAGTGTTTCCCAACTCCAGTCCTCCAGTACCCCAACAGTGGTTCCCAACTCCAGTACCCCCAACAGTGGTTCCCAACTCCAGTCCTCCAGTACCCCAACAGTGGTTCCCAACTCCAGTCCTCCAGTACCCCAACACTGGTTCCCAACTCCAGTCCTCCAGTACCCCAACACTGGTTCCCAACTCCAGTCCTCCAGTCCCCCCAACAGTGTTTCCCAACTCCAGTCCTCCAGTCCCCCCAACAGTGTTTCCCAACTCCAGTCCTCCAGTCCCCCCAACAGTGGTTTCCAACTCCAGTCCTCCAGTACCCCAACAGTGTTTCCCAACTCCAGTCCTCCAGTACCCCAACAGTGGTTTCCAACTCCAGTCCTCCAGTACCCCCAACAGTGGTTCCCAACTCCAGTCTTCCAGTACCCCCAACAGTGGTTCCCAACTTCAGTCCTCCAGTACCCCCAACAGTCTTTCCCAACTCCAGACCTCCAGTACCCCCAACACTGGTTCCCAACTCCAGTCCTCCAGTCCTCCCAACAGTGGTTCCCAACTCCATTCCTCCCAACAGTGGTTCCCAACTCCAGTCCTCCAGTACCCCAACAGTGGTTCCCAACTCCAGTCCTCCAGTACCCCCAACAGTGGTTCCCAACTCCAGTCCTCCAGTACCCCCAACAGTGGTTCCCAACTCCAGTCCTCCAGTACCCCAACAGTGGTTCCCAACTCCAGTCCTCCAGTCCTCCCAACAGTGGTTCCCAACTCCATTCCTCCCAACAGTGGTTCCCAACTCCAGTCCTCCAGTACCCCAACAGTGGTTCCCAACTCCAGTCCTCCAGTACCCCCAACAGTGGTTCCCAACTCCAGTCCTCCCAACAGTGGTTCCCAACTCCAGTCCTCCAGTACCCCAACAGTGGTTCCCAACTCCAGTCCTCCAGTACCCCAACAGTGGTTCCCAACTCCAGTCCTCCAGTACCCCAACAGTGGTTCCCAACTCCAGTCCTCCAGTACCCCCAACAGTGGTTCCCAACTCCAGTCCTCCATTCCTCCCAACAGTGGTTCCCAACTCCAGTCCTCCAGTACCCCAACAGTGGTTCCCAACTCCAGTCCTCCAGTACCCCCAACAGTGGTTCCCAACTCCAGTCCTCCAGTACCCCAACAGTGGTTCCCAACTCCAGTCCTCCCAACAGTGGTTCCCAACTCCAGTCCTCCAGTACCCCAACAGTGGTTCCCAACTCCAGTCCTCCAGTACCCCCAACAGTGGTTCCCAACTCCAGTCCTCCAGTCCTCCCAACAGTGGTTCCCAACTCCAGTCCTCCAGTACCCCAACAGTGGTTCCCAACTCCAGTCCTCCAGTACCCCCAACAGTGGTTCCCAACTCCAGTCCTCCAGTACCCCAACAGTGGTTCCCAACTCCAGTCCTCCAGTACCCCCAACAGTGGTTCCCAACTCCAGTCCTCCAGTACCCCCAACAGTGGTTCCCAACTCCAGTCTTCCAGTACCCCAACAGTGGTTCCCAACTCCAGTACCCCCAACAGTGTTTTCCAACTCCAGTCCTCCAGTACCCCAACAGTGGTTCCCAACTCCAGTCCTCCAGTACCCCCAACAGTGGTTCCCAACTCCAGACCTCCAGTACCCCCAACACTGGTTCCCAACTCCAGTCCTCCAGTCCTCCCAACAGTGGTTCCCAACTCCATTCCTCCCAACAGTGGTTCCCAACTCCAGTCCTCCAGTACCCCCAACAGTGGTTCCCAACTCCAGTCCTCCAGTACCCCAACAGTGGTTCCCAACTCCAGTCCTCCAGTCCTCCCAACAGTGGTTCCCAACTCCAGTCCTCCCAACAGTGGTTCCCAACTCCAGTCCTCCAGTACCCCAAAAGTGGTTCCCAACTCCAGTCCTCCAGTACCCCCAACAGTGGTTCCCAACTCCAGTCCTCCAGTACCCCAACAGTGGTTCCCAACTCCAGTCCTCCAGTCCTCCCAACAGTGGTTCCCAACTCCAGTCCTCCCAACAGTGGTTCCCAACTCCAGTCCTCCAGTACCCCAAAAGTGGTTCCCAACTCCAGTCCTCCAGTACCCCCAACAGTGTTTCCCAACTCCAGTCCTCCAGTACCCCCAACAGTGGTTCCCAACTCCAGTCCTCCAGTACCCCAACAGTGGTTCCCAACTCCAGTCCTCCAGTACCCCCAACAGTGGTACCCAACTCCAGTCCTCCCAACAGTGGTTCCCAACTCCAGTCCTCCAGTACCCCCAACAGTGCACATTATTTAGCGTAGCCCTCGACAAGCACACATGATTCAACTTGTTAACAAATAATCAAGCTCTCGTTAAGTTGAATCAAGTGCGTTCGTCTGTGGCTACAGCATAAATGTGTGCTGTTGGGGGTACTGGAGGACCGGAGTTGGGAAACATGTTTTAGGTCATTATCTGCAGCTGGGTAACCATAATGAGAGTCAAAACCACTTATTAGAAAATCACATGAACGATGGTTTTCCTGTTGTTAGGTGGAAGCATGCTGACAGTATTCGTATCACCTCTCCAAAGAGGTGGGTCTCTGTTCCCTGAGCATTTAAGGGTTTGCGACTATTTTAATTTGGATGTGTATAGCAGCCAAAATGATCACGATAAAATAAGTCCATTTTAAGTAATAGACCTGTCAAATTGCCCGAAAGAAAGATAACTACCGAGGCGATATGGCACGGTGACATGTGAGTTTGAAGTTACTATGCAATTATGTGATCGTCTCATGCTCAAATATACTTGGAAAATACTACTACCTTTATGTATTCTTCTTCTTAAGATGGCTTGAAGAAAGAGCATTTTCCCCTCTTAATATATCCCCGTTACAGATGATGGAGAAAAAGAATCAGAGGAAAATATGTAGGTAACGCGCTTCTCTCTCTCTCTCTCTTTCTCTCACTCTCTCTCTCTTTCTCTCACTCTCTCTCTCTCTCTTTCTCTCTCTCTCTCTCTCTCTCTTTCTTACTCTCTCTCTCTCTTTCTTCCTCTCTCTCTCTCTCTCTTTCTTTCTCTCTCTCTCTCTCTCTCTCTCTCTCTCTCTCTCTCTCTCTCTCTCTCTCTCTCTCTCTCTCTCTCTCTCTCTCTCTCTCTCTCTCTCTCTCTCTCTCTCTCTCTCTTTCTCTTAACCCATCTGTACTCCTCGCTATGCCCCCTCAATGCACGCTCACTAGTATTGTCGATTTAAATAATGATCATCGGTAAAAATTGTGTGTCATTATGATCGATCAATAGCCTATCACTATGTATTATTTCAACCACGTTATTTAAAGAACAATATAGTTGTTCGGTGGTAATGAAGGATTTTCGTCATTAATAACTTCATATTAAGCTTAAAGTGTCTCTCTTTATCCCTCTCTATCTCCCTCTCACTCTCACACACGCACTCTCTCTGCATCTCTCTTGACATCGCTCTCTCACTCTCTATCTCTCTCAAACATGCACTTCCTCTCTCACACACGCTCTCTCTCTGCATCTCTCTTGACATCTCTGCTTCTCCATGCATCTCTCTCTCTCTTTCTCTCTGATTAAAACATGGTAAATTGTATGCTGCTCAAAGCCTTCGGGACTTTTGATGGCCTAGTTATTTCCTCCTCTCCTTATTTCAGGGTGTAACTTCTCCTTCTCCTTATTTCAGAGTGTAACTTCTCCTTCTCTCCTTATTTCAGAGTGTAACTTCTCCTTCTCTCCTTATTTCAGAGTGTAACTTCTCTCCCTCTCCTTATTTCAGGGTGTAACTTCTCCTTCTCCTTATTTCAGAGTGTAACTTCTCCTTCTATCCTTATTTCAGGGTGTAACTTCTCCTTCTCTCCTTATTTCAGGGTGTAACTTCTCCTTCTCTCCTTATTTCAGGGTGTAACTTCTCCTCCTTCTCCTTATTTCAGAGTGTAACTTCTCCTTCTCTCCTTATTTCACGGTGTAACTTCTCCTTCTCTCCTTATTTCAGGGTGTAACTTCTCCTTCTCTCCTTATTTCAGGGTGTAACTTCTCCTTCTCTCCTTATTTCAGGGTGTAACTTCACCTTCTCTCCTTATTTCAGGGTGTAACTTCACCTTCTCTCCTTATTTCAGAGTGTAACTTCTCCTCCTCTCCTTATTTCAGAGTGTAACTTCTCCTTCTCTCCTTATTTCACGGTGTAACTTCTCCTCCTCTCCTTATTTCAGGGTGTAACTTCTCTCCCTCTCCTTATTTCAGGGTGTAACTTCTCTCCCTCTCCTTATTTCAGGGTGTAACTTCTCCTTCTCTCCTTATTTCAGAGTGTAACTTCTCTCCCTCTCCTTATTTCAGGGTGTAACTTCTCTCCCTCTCCTTATTTCAGGGTGTAACTTCTCCTTCTCTCCTTATTTCAGGGTGTAACTTCTCCTTCTCTCCTTATTTCAGGGTGTAACTTCTCCTTCTCTCCTTATTTCAGGGTGTAACTTCTCCTCCTCTCCTTATTTCAGAGTGTAACTTCTCCTCCTCTCCTTATTTCAGGGTGTAACTTCTCCTTTTCTCCTTATTTCAGGGTGTAACTTCTCCTTCTCTCCTTATTTCAGGGTGTAACTTCTCCTTCTCTCCTTATTTCAGGGTGTAACTTCTCCTTCTCTCCTTATTTCAGAGTGTAACTTCTCCTTCTCTCCTTATTTCAGGGTGTAACTTCTCCTTCTCTCCTTATTTCAGGGTGTAACTTCTCCTTTTCTCCTTATTTCAGGGTGTAACTTCTCTCCTTATTTCAGGGTGTAACTTCTCCTCCTCTCCTTATTTCAGGGTGTAACTTCTCCTTCTCTCCATAATTCAGGGTGTAACCTCTCCTTCTCTCCTTATTTCAGGGTGTAACTTCTCCTCCTCTCCTTATTTCAGGGTGTAACTTTTCTCCCTCTCCTTATTTCAGGGTGTAACTTCTTTCCCTCTCCTTATTTCAGGGTGTAACTTCTCTCCCTCTCCTTATTTCAGGGTGTAACTTCTCCTTCTCTCCTTATTTCAGGGTGTAACTTCTCTCCCTCTCCCTATTTCAGGGTGTAACTTCTCCTCCTCTCCTAATTTCAGGGTGTAACTTCTCCTCTCCTTATTTTAAATGACCTAAACACCCTGGCCTGTTACAAATAAATTACTTAAACACCCTGGTCTGTTACAAATAAACTACCTAAACACCCTGGCCTGTCACAAATAAATTACCTTCAGGTTACATAGTGTACAGCACCCTGTTCTGTCAGATTACATAGTGTACAGCACCCTGTCCTGTCAGGTTACATACTGTACAGCACCCTGTCCTGTCAGGTTACATACTGTACAGCACCCTGTCCTGTCAGGTTACATACTGTACAGCACCCTGTCCTGTCACAAATTAATTAAGTTTGACCCTTGGAAGCACTAACAGTGAGCATCATCATTGTTCTTATTTCATCATTATTTTTGCTCTACACCTGAGGAAGAACAGGAAGACATCACTTACACCTGAGGAAGAACAGGAAGACATCACTTACACCTGAGGAAGAACAGGAAGACATCACTTACACCTGAAGAACAACAGGAAGACATCACTTACACCTGTGGTACAGCAACTATAGTGGATAATAAGGAATATTATTTATTTCCACTTCAAAGTTATTTTAAACATACAAATGGATGCATCTCTTGAAGTCATTCTGCTTACTGCTGTGCTGTATTAAGATCATCAGGAGGCATGATGAGATGAGACTGGTGGTAGAAATCTGTACCTATTCCTGGTAGATACCCCCCTCCCCCCCCCCACACCACACACACACACACACACCCCTCCTAGTACATATTCCTAGCAGATCTACACCCTCCTGATTAGATGTGTGTTATAATGAGGCCTAGCAGCAAGCGACACAGAAGATGAAAGAGTTTTATTCCCTCTCTCATCTCCTCCCACCTCCTCTTTCTAAGACTCACATTCAAGTGACACTGGGCCCCAAAGACATGCTGCAGGACCTGGGTGACACTGCTGTCAGCCGGTCCCAATTCACACCCTTAACCTTGATCTTAACACTTTAATGTTTATTTTATTTATTTATTTAATATGTTTTTAAACACTTTTTCTACACAATTTCGTGGTATCCAATTGCTAGTTACAGTCTTGTCTCATCGCTGAAACTCCCGTACGGACTCAGGAGAGGCGAAGGTCGAGAGCCGTGCGTCCTCCGAAACACAACCCAACCAAGCCGCGCTGCTTCTTGACACAATGCCCACTTAACCCGGAAGTCAGCCGCACCAATGTGTCGGAGGAAAACACCGTACACCTGGCGACAGTGTCAGCGTGCACTGCGCCCGGCCTGCCACGGGAGTCGCTAGTGCGCGATGGGACAAGGACATCCCTGCCTGCCAAACCCTCCCCTAACACAGAAGACGCTGGGCCAATTGTGTGCCACCCCATGGTCTCCCGGTCGCAGCCCGGTTACAGAGCCGGGACTCAAACCCAGAATCTCTAGTGGCACAGCTTAGACCACCCCATTCATGTTTACCCCTTCCCCCATTCATGTTTACCCCTTCCCCCATTCATGTTTACCCCTTCCCCCATTCATGTTTACCACTTCCCCCATTCATGTTTACCCCTTCCCCCATTCATGTTTACCCCTTCCCCCATTCATGTTTACCCCTTCCCCCATTCATGTTTACCCCTTCCCCCATTCATGTTTACCCCTTCCCCCATTCATGTTTACCACTTCCCCCATTCATGTTTACCACTTCCCCCATTCATGTTTACCCCTTCCCCCATTCATGTTTACCCCTTCCCCCATTCATGTTTACCCCTTCCCCATTCATGTTTACCCCTTCCCCCATTCATGTTTACCCCTTCCCCCATTCATGTTTACCCCTTCCCCCATTCATGTTTACCACTTCCCCCATTCATGTTTACCACTTCCCCCATTCATGTTTACCACTTCCCCCATTCATGTTTACCACTTCCCCCATTCATGTTTACCCCTTCCCCCATTCATGTTTACCCCTTCCCCCATTCATGTTTACCACTTCCCCCATTCATGTTTACCACTTCCCCCATTCATGTTTACCCCTTCCCCCATTCATGTTTACCCCTTCCCCCATTCATGTTTACCCCTTCCCCCATTCATGTTTACCCCTTCCCCCATTCATGTTTACCACTTCCCCCATTCATGTTTACCACTTCCCCCATTCATGTTTACCCCTTCCCCCATTCATGTTTACCCCTTCCCCCATTCATGTTTACCCCTTCCCCCATTCATGTTTACCCCTTCCCCCATTCATGTTTACCCCTTCCCCCATTCATGTTTACCCCTTCCCCCATTCATGTTTACCCCTTCCCCCATTCATGTTTACCCCTTCCCCCATTCATGTTTACCCCTTCCCCCATTCATGTTTACCCCTTCCCCCATTCATGTTTACCCCTTCCCCCATTCATGTTTACCCCTTCCCCCATTCATGTTTACCCCTTCGCCCAGAGAGTCAGACCACACCAAAATCCAGGATCTGAACTGGTGTCCTTTTGAGGTTTGCCGATGTGAAGGGTCTGGACACGGTAGGTATAAGCAGTGTCACGGCTGTGGTTCCACCATTTGCTTCCACTTTTACAGATCTAGGGCTTGCATCCCAAATGACCTCCTATTCCCTCTATAGTGCACTCCTTTTTAGCCCATAAGAATAGGGTGCCATTTGGGACTCAGCTTTAGTCGTAGAGATAGAAGAATAAATAAGACAAGTAAATATGTTTCTGTTGTTTTCCCTTTAAAACACATGAACTTCATATCAACTATCCTCCAAGGCTAATAGTCAAGGTCAAGTAATCCATTGTATTACAGCAGCTGAGTGGATTCTCAATCTTCTCTACGATAACCTTATAACTGAGAATGTTGTCTCGGAGCCACAGATGAATAGATTGAAGCTGTTCATCATTCGTTGTGGCTGGTATTATTTCATTTTTATAAATGCTAGCATCTTATTTCCCTAGCTAGACAGCACATTAAATGAGTACAACACACACGCACGCACGCACGCGCAGACACACACGCGCACACGCACACGCACACGCACACAAATTAAATGAGTATAGCACAGTCATTAATTAACTGTCCATGCATGCGTAATTCACTAGCATATTATCTCTGGTGTACAAAAGCTCTCAAAAGTTTTGTTCACACTACAGGCCTTAATGCTCAAATCAGTTTAGTTTTTCAAATCTGTTACGGAATATTGACTGCTCAAACAGCAAGTTACATGTGACCAAATCAGATTTGTGTGTTCAGACAGTAGTCATTTGCTGACATGGTTACGCTAGTTGTCATAGTAATGACGCTTGCGTGTGCAGCGGTGTAGGCTGATTGATGGTGGTGTTTATGCTTCCTTTCACTCAGACGTTATGTAGCAGGCGAAGGTGACAACAACTCCTGCCATAGACATTTCCCAGTTGCTTTGAATGTTCAAAATCCTAACAAGTCCTTTTTGACTACTAGCCACAGTAGTCATCGAGCTAAAGCTAGCTAGCTGTTTAGCTAGCCACAGTTTTCATCTAGCTAAAGCTGGCTAGCTGTTTAGCTAGCCACAGTAGTCATCTTGCTAAAGCTAGCTAGCTGTTTAGTTTTCTACCACTTAGTTTGTAAACAATTAAAAGGTGCACTATGCAGAAATCCCTCCGGCATTTCCTGGTTGCTAAATTTCAGTTCATGTGACCAAATAAGCAAGTATAGTGTAGAGAATCAGTGTCATCATCTACACCGCTATGAAACATATTTTACATAACCAAATAAATTGTATTTTCAGCTGTTTGAAGCTCGTGTACAAAAGCAAGAGCAAAAGATGCAAAAAATAAATGTTTATTTATTTTATTTAACTTGGCAAGTCAGTTAAGAACAAATTCTTATTTACAATGACAGCCTACACCAGACAAACCCAGACGACACTTGGCCAATTGTCCCTATAGGACTCCCAATCACGGCCGGATATGATACAAACTGGATTCAAACCAAGGACTGTAGTGACGCCTCTTGCACTGAGATGCAGTACCTTAGACTGCTGCGCCACTTGGAAGCCCTGAACTTAAGAACAGGAAGCATAGAAATAGTGTACATAGAACAGATCCACCGTTTCTAGACTTGCTTTCAATGAGAATGACAGATCTATAACTCATATGTCCATATGAATTTGGTCAGGTCGCCCAAAAAGTTACATAATACAGCTTTAACAAGCTAGTTATCTACCACATGTTCTTGTCGAACTGTCAACAGAGTAGCTAGCAAGCAACAATGCCAAATAACAGTCTTAAAACCACTTGAGGGCAAATAAAACAGATTTGTCTGTTTAGACACAAGATCGCATGGCCAGGAATCAGATTTGTATCTGATTTCAAACCATCTTTGTAGTTGGTTTGAATTTTTGGCTTGATATATCTGATTCCATGTGCTTATTTTTGCTGTTCTTACTGCAGGGAAAATAACAGATTCTAATCTGATATACAACAAAATATATATATGAGTCACTTCAAACTGCCAAACGTGAACAAGGCTGAAGTAGAGCAGCGTACTACTGCTGAGGAACTTGATCAACCTAGTTGATTTGACCTGTTGACTCTCTCCCAATGCCACACACCTGGATAATTATCAGGACTGCCCTGATAGGCTAATTCACAGCTTTGGTTTGTATTTAAATCCCATCTGTTTCTTTCCAGTTGTGTGCGTCCAAGTTTTGTGCATTATTTTCCATGTGTGTAGATTGGAATTAAGTCACAACCTAAAGATGTCATATCATTTCCTTATCTTCACAAGGCAGGCAATTCACATGACCTCAGCTTTACTCGAGGCTGTTTGCCTACTAATCTTTCTGCAATCCAGGTCTCTGATCACTACTTTGTTTCCTTTTCTGTCTCCCTCTCCTCCAACCCTAGCCACTCAGGCCCTACCCAGATGGTCCCTCGCAATCTTCACTCTCTCTCCCACTACTCTCTCTTCTATCCTATAATCTCTCCCTTCTGCTAAATCCATCTCCCTCATGTCTCCTGATTCTGCCTCTTCGACCCTACTATCCTCCCTTTCCGCATCCTATGACTCACACTGTCCCCTTTCCTCCCGGCTGGCTCAGCCCTTCCCTCCTGCTCCGTGGCTGAGTGACTCATTAGCTATGTTTCCATTAACTTGCCCAGTGATTTGTTTGTTGACATTTAGAAAGTTTGCATTGAAAATAGATGCGTTAATTGCCTGCTAGAGTGTGTTTCGAAAGAACTATCTTCTGTCGATAAAAACAGCTGGACGTAATGACATCACACCTAAAAAATAAAATATGTTTTCACAAAAACCTACAGTGTCGATAAAAATGAGGTGGTTGAAGTAACCCATTTAGACAAATTGTGTATTAACAAATTGGCGACAGCCTGTATTTCCTCCCACCTATCTGTTTCATGTCCCTGTTTCATGTAGCCCGCGAAAACCAGCATGGCTAGAATGCAATAATTGACGAATATTTGCCATATTCTAATAATTCTCATGTGTCAATGTATCGCCACGGTGATACTTGTACTCCTGTAGATCTGTAATAATTGGATGGTGAAACATGCATACAGCCAATCAGAAATGCAAGGCGAAGCAATTCAGGAATTCTTGAGACAGGACAATCATTGTCCTGCAAAGAAAAAATATTTTATAGTAAAATATTTGTATTTATTTTGCAAGCAGTATTTCAAATTAAATGTGGAGCGGAGCTTATGGTTAGGTGATGACATCACGTGCCCCACGTACCTTCGAAGTATCGGGCAATCATCATTTATTTATTCGAAAAAACACTATTTCCATTATTTGCCGCAATAAAAAAGTTTGACCAAAAAAACTGAAAAAAATGTTTATGATCTTTAGAATATGTCTGCTGTTTCCACTACATATGTTGCAAATATCTGGAAACCATCTATAGAGAACTTACAGCACAGGGCTGGAGGAAGACTTCTGGAGGACCTATCATCCTTTTACTCTCTCCCATCTACTGTCTCTTCGCTGCTAAAGCCACTTTCTATCACTCTAAATGTGAAGCTTCTTCCTCTAACTGTAGGAAACTCTTTCCACCTTCTCCTCCTCCTCCTCCTTAATCCTCCATCCCCTCTCCCTTCCTCCTCGTTCTCTGCGGGAGACTTTATCAACCACTTGAAAAAGAAGATTGACGACAGCCACTCCTCATTCACTCAGCTTATGGAGTCCACTGGTCCCACTCACACAGAACTATCCTACGCCCTGACCTCTTTCTACCCCTCTCTCCAGATGAAATCCTGCGACAAGTGAGATCCGGCGCCAAATAACCTGGCCGCTCGAACTCATCACCTCCTCCCTTCTCCAGAGCATCTCTGGCGACCTTCTCCCATTCCTCACTTCCCTCATCCCTGACCAATGTCTGCGTCCCCTCTAACTTCCATGGCTAGAGTTGCTCCCCTCCTCAAGAAACCAACACTCAACCCCTCTGACATCCAAAACTACAGACCGGTACACCTTTATTTTATACATTTTTTATATTCTTAATTTTCTTGAGTGTGCTCTCTCGCTATATCTCTCAGAATGATCTTCTTTACACTAACCAGTCAGGCTCCAAGACGGGTCACAACTGAGACTGCTCTTTGTGTCACGGTGGCTCTCCGCACTGCCAAAGCTGACTCTCTCTCCTCTGTTGTCATCCTCCTAGATCTATCCGCTGCCTTCAACCCCATGAACCACCAGCTCCTCCTCTCCACCCTCTCAGGGCTGGGCGTCTCAGGCTCTGCACACCTTTGGATTGCATCCTAATTAGCAAACCGCTCCTAACAGGTGACATACTCTCACTACTATCGGCCCACCACCTCAAGTTCAAACTCGACAAGACGGAGCTGCTCTTCCTCCCGGGCAAAGCCTGCCCGCTACAAGACCTCTCCATCATCGTTGACAACTCCACGGTGTCACCCTCCCAGAGTACAAAGAACATTGGCGTGACCCTGGACAACAACATTTCATTATCTGCAAACATCAAAGCAGTGATTCGCTCCTGCAGGTTCATGCTCTACAACATCTGTAGAGTACGACCCTACCTCACACAGGTCCTAACCCAAGCATTTGTCATCTCCCGTCTGGGCTCCCACTTGTGCCATCAAACCCCTGCAACTTATCAACTTGTGCCGTGGCGGAGATCTTTGTGGGCTATACTCGGCCTTGTCTCAGGATGGTAAGTTGGTGGTTGAAGGTATCCCTCTAGTGGTGTGGGGGCTGTGCTTTGGCAAAGTGGGTGGGGTTATATCCTTCCTGTTTGGCCCTGTCCGGGGGTATCATCGGATGGGGCTACAGTGTCTCCTGACCCCTCCTGTCTCAGCCTCCAGTATTTATGCTGCAGTAGTTTACGTGTCGGGGGGCTAGGGTCAGTTTGTTATATCTGGAGTACTTCTCCTGTCTTATCCGGTGTCCTGTGTGAATTTAAGTATGCTCTGTCTAATTATCTCTTTCTTTCTTTCTCTCTCTCGGAGGACCTGAGCCCTAGGACCATGCATCAGGACTACCTGGCATGATGACTCCTGGCCGTGCTGCTGCTCCAGTTTCAACTGTTCTGCCTGCGGCTATGGAACCCTGACCTGTTCACCGGATGTGCTACCTGTCCCAGACCTGCTGTTTTCAACTCTCTACAGCAGGAGCGGTAGAGATACCCTTAATGATCCGCTATGAAAAGCCAAATGACATTTACTCCTGAGGTGCTGACTTGTTGCACCCTCGACAACTACTGTGATTATTATTATTTGAACATGCTGGTCATTTATGAACATTTGAACATCTTGGCCATGTTCTGTTATAATCTCCACCCGGCACAGCCAGAAGAGGACTGGCCACCCCTCATAGCCTGGTTCCTCTCTAGGTTTCTTCCTAGGTTTTGGCCTTTCTAGGGAGTTTTTCCTAGCCACGTGCTTCTACATCTGCATTGCTTGCTGTTTAGGGTTTTAGGCTGGGTTTCTGTACAGCACTTTGAGATATCAGCTGATGTAAGAAGGGCTATATAAATACATTTGATTTGATTTGATCCAGAATGCTGCAGTCTGCCTTGTGTTCAACCTTCCCAAATTCTCCCTTGTCACTTCATTCCTCCGCACACTCAACTGACTTCCAGTCGAAGCTCATACCCACTAAAAGACCATGGCACTTGCCTATGAAGCAGCAAGAGGAACTGCCCCTCCCTACCATCCGGCTATGCTCAAACCTTACACCCCAACCTGAGTACACCGGTCTGCCATCTCTGGTCTCCTGGCCCTCCCACCCCTACGGGAGGACAGCTCCCGCTCAGCCCAGTCCAAGCTCTTCTCTGTTCTGGCACCCCAATGGTGGAACCAGCTTCCTCCTGAAGCTAGAACAGCAGAGTCCCTGCCCATGTTCTGAAAACATCTGAAACCCTACCTCTTCAAACAGTATCTTAAATAATCCCACAGCTGATAATTTCACCTGCTGACTTTCAGCCACACACCTGTCACACTGCATGAAATGGCCTGTTTCCGAGTGTGTCAGAATATCTTTCATGATAAAAAGTAGAAACTCAGTATTGAGGATTCATGATAAAAACAGTTTGACCAGTATTGATTAGTCATGATAAAAACAGTTTGACCAGTATTGATTAGTCATGATAAAAACAGTTTAACCAGTATTGATTAGTCATGATAAAAACAGTTTGACCAGTATTGATTAGTCGGCTCTGGAAGGTCATGGATCTTTACCCATGCTAATACCACCTTGTATATTGCCCTCATATCATATTTAGTAGGCCTATGAACTTAGTAGTTCATACATTTTAAAATCGGCTTAATAAGAATGATAGACTGTAAAGTTAATAGAGTCTATATTCATACGACTCTTGTGATGTCATCAGTTAAAGATTCCATATTGAATCAAACTTAAATTCAAACTTTATTTGAACTGTATTTAAAACAGCAACAAACTTAAAACAATGAAAAAAATCAAAACAGCGATAAAAGAGATGAATCTAAGAACATAAAACATGTATTATGTATTTATAGATCTTTATTATATACATTGGACGTCATTTCCATTTGAAAAAGGTTTGTGAGATTGTGTCACAGGCCTGCACACAATACCCCATAATGTCAAAGTGGAATTATGTTTTTAGAAATTTTAACAAATTAATTCAAATGAAAAGCCAAAATGTCTTGTGTCAATAAGTATTCAACTGCTTTGTTATGGTATTCCTAAATATGTTCAGGAGTAAAAATGTGATTAACAAGTCATATAATAAGTTACATGGACTCACTATGTGTGCAATAATAGTGTTTAACATGCTTTTTTAATGACCTCCTCATCTCTGTACCCCACACAATTATCTGTAAGGTCCCTCAGTCGAGCAGTGAATTTCGAACAGATTCAACCACAAAGATCAGAGAGGATAATTGCCTCACAAATGCCTCACAAAGAAGGGCAACTATTGGTAAGCAGACATTGAATATCACTTTGAGCATGATAAAGTTATTAATTACACCCAGTCAATACACAGATACTGTACAGGCATCATTCCTACCTCAGTTGCCGTTAAGGAAGGAAACCGCTCAGAGATTTCACCATGAGGCCAATGGTGTCTTTAAAACAGTTACAGAGTTAAATGAGAGAGGCAACAAAGAGACCAAAGATAACCCTGAAGGAGCTGCAAAGCGGAGATTGGAGTATCTGTCCATAGGACCACTTTATGCCGTACACTCAAGAGAGCTGGGCTTTACGGAAGAGTGAAAGAAAAAAATAAGAAAAAAAGGCATGTGGGAGACTCACATATGGAAGAAGGTACTCTGGTCAGTAAAAAATATTTTGCATCTTCAAAGTGGTAGGCATGTTGTGTAAATCAAAAAATACAACCCCCCCCCAAAAAAAAAATCTATTTTAATTCCAGGTTGTAAGGCAACAAAATAGGAAAAATGCCAGGGGGGTGAATACTTTCGCAAGCCACTGTCACTATTGCATTGGTCCTGTAGACTAAACTGATTTCAGAATATACAAAATGTAAAGAATATGAATAAATGGTAAGTGTGTGGTAGGCCCAGGGTTCAGCTACATACAGTTGAAGTTGGAAGTTTACATACACTTAGGTTGGAGTCATTAAAACTCGTTTTTCAACCACTCCACAAATGTCTTGTTAACAAACTATAGTTTTGGCAAGTCGTTTAGGACATCTACTTTGTGCATGACACAGGTCATTTTTCCAACAATTGTTTACAGACAGATTATTTCACTTTTAATTCACTGTATCACAATTCCAGTGGGTCAGAAGTTTACATACACTAAGTTGACTGTGCCTTTAAACAGCTTGGAAAATTCCAGAAAATGATGTCATGGCTTTAGAAGCTTCTGATAGGCTAATTGATATCATTTGAGTCAATTGGAGGTGTACCTGTGGATGTATTTCAAGGCCTACCTTCAAACTCAGTGCCTCTTTGCTTGACATCATGGGAAAATCAAAAGAAAAATTGTAGACCTCCACAAGTCTGGTAAATCCTTGGGAGCAATTTCCAAACACCTGAAGGTACCACATTCATTTGTACAAACAATAGTACGCAAGTAAAAACACCATGGGACCACGCAGCCGTCATACCGCTCAGGAAGGAGATGCGTTCTGTCTCCTAGAGAACCGGCAAAGGGCCGGAACAACAGCAAAGGGCCTTGTGAAGATGCTGGAGGAAATAGGTACAAAAGTATCTATATCCACAGTAAAAAAGCCAGTCTACGGTTTACAACTGCACATGGGGACAAAAATCTTACTTTTTGGAGAAATGTCCTCTGGTCTGATGAAACAAAAATATAACTGTTTGGACATAATAACCATCGTTATGTTTGGAGGAAAAATGGGGATGCTTGCAAGCTGAAGAACACCATCCCAACCGTGCAGCACCATGTTGTGGGGTGCTTTGCTGCAGGAGGAACTGGTGCACTTCACAAAATAGATGGCATCATGAGGATGGAAAATTATGTGGATATATTGAAGCAACATCTCAAGACATCAGTCAGGAAGTTAAAGCTTGGTCGCAAATGGTTCTTCCAAATGCACAATGACCCCAAGCATACTTCCAAAGTAGTGGCAAAATGGCTTAAGGACAACAAAGTCAAGGTATTGGAGTGGCCATCACAAAGCCCTGACCTCAATCCTGTAGAGAATTTGTGGGCAGAACTGAAAAAGTGTGTGTGAGCAAGGAGGCCTACAAACCTGACTCAGTTACACCAGCTCTGTCAGGAGGAATGGGCCAAATTTCACCTAACACGTGGGATCTTTGTGGAAGGCTACCCGAAACGTTTAACCCAAGTTAAACAATTTAAAGGCAATGCTAAGGTATTAGCAGGCTATTGTATGTAGTCTCAATCAACCACACACAACGCAGAGTTACAGCGGTGCAGTACAGCACCGGTTACAGTATGTCCGAATACCCATACCTGTATCCTAAATAGTAAGCCGTTTAGAGGTAACTTCAACAGCTGACCAATTAGATATGGGGATGTGCTACTGAAATCAACGTATAGCGGGAATTATACAACGGGTGGTTCTAATCCTTGATGCTGATTTGTTAAAACCGCATTTCAGCCGGTGTCCATTCCACAGGTTACCACCGGCTAAATCTATGACGTTGAAATGCCTATTTACTCTGTTCCATCTGACTGTGCAATCCACTGTCTCATCAGCCCAGCCAGGCAATTTATAAACTTAGACTTCGTCTCGGTCCTAACAACTCCCATATCCTCCAAAACTCTGGCATTATTATAAACAACGCAATCACACGACACATTCTCAGTACACCAAATAAATAGAGTATGTGAATTTTTTGAAAATCGAGTTTCAGCTCTTCATCGAGTAGAATTCGATGCATACTTTCCCACAATGCATTGAAAGAGGTGGGCTGCAAGTGATACAGTAGGCCCTAGTTCTCTTCACGAAGCCAAACAACAAAATGAGGCTACTTACTTGGAAGATGCCTAATAGCAAAGCTTCAATGTAGGTGTTCAAAATGTAGGCTACTGTAAGTCGTTTTTGTTCTCCTTATAATGATCATGAGTAGTGCATCATCTTTGAAAACGGACTTATTTTTTTATATTTTTTTTATCCGAAGAGGATTTCTGTTTTCTCATTGAAAATTGTTTATCACTGTCTTGACCTTCATGGGAGCTTTTAAACAAAATACTAAACCATTTTTTTAATTTTTCTGAATGTGTCGGCACTGGGGACTCGATGTGGCAGCGTTATTGATGTCAGGCCTTTTGATTTGAACATGTGGATTGTTTTAGTTTTGTAGGCTAGGCTACCTATTTAATTTTTAATTTATGGATCAAGCCTTAACAGTCAATCTCGTTCCCAATGATCAGTGGTTTAGTTTATGTTGTTTCTGTCCAGCGGTTCTGAATTTGCCATACACCTGACTGTCAACATTTTTTGTCTGTGCAATAACCTTTTGATTTGAACATTTGAATGGTTGTGGTGTGTGTACTATTTGATGTCATGTGTATATGTTAAAGCACTTTGGATTCACTACTAAAGATGTTGAAATGGACCCAAATGATCTGTTTCTGTCTTCAGACCTTTTAAATAGGATAGGGGCTATGGTACAAGTCATATATTATAGTCTGCCTATAACCAGCCTGAATAGGCCTATAACTCCAATCCTACAACTTAAAATGAGCTATTACCAGGCTGGTTAATGCAACGCACGTCTGTTGAATTTGGCTGTGGCATACTGCATACTGCATACTACATACTAAACGGTACGTGCTAAATAGTATGAGACGATGAGTACATCGTATGCAGTTTAAGTATGTAGTACTGCTAGTATGGGTATTCGGACATGGCAACAGATCAACATTTTTCTTCAAGTGTGTGAGGTGGTTTAGGGGTATTTATTTCTAGAAAGGACATTTTTGCATTGCCCTCAAATATATAGTATATTAAATCAATGGCATAAATGTAGGCTATTGTTGAGCATTATCAATATATCAATCTACTTAACCTGTAAATGATTAGGTGTATCATATTTTTTTGTGTCATCCTCAATGATTGTAAATACATTATGTCCACGTGTGATTGTATTGTGTTTTTAAAATTGGCAAATTAATCCAATCAAATTAAAAATCACTACAAATGTATTTATAGAAACAATAGCAGCATGCAGCCTCCGGCTGATCGTGTTCAGCTGGAAGGTAGAAGGACGAATTTCAGATTAGAGAAATTCCTTGTCATTTTCTCTAAAATGATCTCAGGGTTTATGCTGTCCTATGAGTGGTGGCTAACCGCCAGAGATGCAAATCCCATCTTGAACGGCACACTCCACTAGCCCCCAGGCGGTAGGAATGTATAACCTTGAGGCGTAGGGAAAGTGGAAAATAGCAAGCCGGAGGATTTTTTGTGTGTCACAGTTCTCAAAATAAATATTTATTCTGTGATTGGTATTCACATGCTAACACATAACAAGCAGTAGCCTGGCAGAGACAGGTAAAGGGTTTAAGTTGTGTGATTTTATTAAAACCACCAGTTGACTTTCCTTGCTAATACACTACTGACTTTATCTTCTCAGATGTGGCAGCAAACATATATTGGAATGAAAGAGAAGCATCAGATGCCACAAACAGAGCAACAGAAGGGACAACAAAATAAAATGGCATACCAGAGATTGGTTCACATTTATAAACTAACTTATCAATACATTTTAAATAACGTACTGAGTTTTGAAAAGTTGAGACTTGTTCCAATGATTTTAGTGTGTTTTTAACTTTGAGATTCCAGTGTTCAAGACCGTTAGTTTATTGGGCAGAATAACTTATTGTCTCCTATAATTTCACAGGCTTTACCCAGTCACCTAAAATAGCTGTTTATTGAAGAGAGGCGGTGATTTGAAGGGGCAAATAAAGACACAATGTCTGATGTGGAGATGGACCCATGGACCCACTTTTTATAACCTCTCCACGCTGGCGCTCCCTGAGTTTGAGGACCTGATTGTGTCAACAGACTGGAAAAGAAGATCTTATGGGGAGAAAAAACGCAGTCAGAATGAAAACCAGAGCCAACATCTACGTCCACCGCAGCCCTGCCCAGAACATCGATTGTGCAATAGACCAATAGACCACAGACAATCACCTGCACCTTGCAGACCATTTTCACTGACTCTCTTCACACCTGCTTCTCAAGAGACTTTTTTGCACTGACTCCCACTCACTCACTCACTCACTCACCTAGCCAAACACTAAACAGCTCACTAAACACCTCATTAAACACTAAACAGCTCACTAAACATTAAACAGCTCACTAAACACGTCACTTAACACTAAACACCTCACTAAACCCCTCACTAAACACTAATTACCTCATTAAACCCTAAACACCTCACTAAACACTAAATGCCTCACTAAACACTAAATGCCTCAGTAAACACCACGTACAGTGCCTTCGGAAAGTATTCAGACCCCTTGACTTTCCCATTTTGTTATGTTACATACTTATTCTAAAATATACTTATTTTTTATATCCTCAGCCGTATACACACAATACCCAATAATGACATCACAATACCCAATAATGACATCACAATACCCAATAATGACATCACAATACCCAATAATGACATCACAATACCCAATAATGACATCACAATACCCAATAATGACATCACAATACCCAATAATGACATCACAATACCCAATAATGACAAAGTGAAAACAGATTTTTAGAAATGTTTGCAAATTTATATATATAAAAAAAAAACGGATACCTTATTTTACATCAGTATTCAGACCCATTGCTATGAGACTCTAAATTGAGCTCAGGTGCTTCCTGTTTCCATTGATCATCCTTGAGATGTTTCTACAACTTGATTGGAGTCCACCTGTGGTAAATTACATTGATTGGACATGACTATATATGCCTGCTAGGATCTTCTCACATCTGAGATGTTGCCTCAGATGCCGGTCACAATCAGGAGCTACTATTCTGAAACCAATTGAATCACTCTACATAGAAACACTTAAGAATTTTGATAACAAACCAAACAGTTACCACCATTGTCATATCATTGACAATTATAATGTATTTAGTCTGGATAGGTTTAAGCAGTATGTAGATGCAAGCCTTGTCTTTAAGATTCTGCATGGTGTTGCCCCTCCACCCCTATGCAGGTATATCATGCTCAAGGAAAGCACATCCAGGATAACAGGGCAGTAACTAGAGGGGATTGCGTTGTCCCTTTTCGACACAGTAAAATCTGTTAGAGCTACAATATACTGGAAAGCAATGCACATGGACTTGACAAGCTGCTTTTAAATTTAAATTGAAAACATGGCTAAAATCTTTCCAAACCTGTAGTTATCTGTGGTTCCTCATATGTAAGACGACAGTTGATGACAGTGTTGTTGTTGTTAGACTGATATATTATTGGATGTAATGTATTTTGTATTGTTTTAGTGAGTATGTGTATAGTGGCTGTGTAATTGTTCTTAGCTGCCCTGAGACTACGGGTGTAAATTAGCTTTTTGGCTAACCCCTTGATGTTGATTAATGTGCATTGTCCCCTAATAATAAATAAATAAAAATCAACCATCTCTGCAGCACTCCACCAATCAGGCCTTTATGGTAGAGTGGCCAGATGAAAGCCACTCCTCAGTAAAAGGCACATGACAGCCCGCTTGGAGTTTGCCAAAAGGCACCTAAAGGACTCTCAGCTCATGAGAAACAAGATTCTCTGGTCTGATGAAACCAAGATTGAACTCTTTGGCCTAAATGCCAAGCGTCACGTCTGGAGGAAACCTGGCACCATCCCTACGGTGAAGCATGGTCATGGCAGAATCATGCTGTGGGGATTTGTTTTAGCGGCAGGGACTGGGAGACTAGTCAGGATCGAGGCAAAGATGAACGGCGCAAAGTACAGAGAGATCCTTGATGAGAACCTGCTCCAGAACGCTCAGGATCTCAGACTGGGGTGATGGTTCACCTTCCAACAGGACAACGACCCTAAGCACACAGCCAAGACAACGCACATGTGGCTTTAGGTCAAGTCTCTAAATGTCCTTGAGTGGCCCAGCCAGAGCCCAGACTTGAACATGATCAAATATCTCTGAAGAGACCTGAAAATAGCTGTGCAGCGATGCTCCCCATCCAACCTGACAGAGCTTGAGAGGATCTGCAGAGAAGAATGGGAGAAACTCCCCAAATACAGGTGTGCCAAGCTTGTAGCGTCATACCCAAGAAGACTCAAGGTTGTAATTGCTGCTAAAGGTGCTTCAACAAAGTACTGAGTAAAGGGTCTGAATACTTATGTAAATGTAATATTTCCTAGTAATGTAGTAACTAGTGTCCATCATGGACCCTTCCTTTCAGTTTTTTTATTTTTAATAAATTAGCAACAATTAAAAAAGTGTTTTTGCTTTGTCATTATGGGGCATTGTGTGTAGATTGATGATCATTTGAAAAAATGATTTAGTCCGTTTTAGAATAAGGCTGTAATGTAACAAAATGTGGAAAAAGTCAAGGGGTCTGCAGTAGTGGTCGACCGATTAATTGGAATGGCCGATTAATTTGGGCAGATTTCAAGTTTTCATAACA
>NC_092097.1:53110403-53190403 GCF_045679555.1 Salvelinus alpinus
TCTCAATACTTAGGTCACTTTTTCAAAACTCTTCACACAGTTCTCCTAACCAACGTTCAATTTGGCACAGCAGTTCATTTCACATCCTAAAATGCACTAAAACTACCAAAACACTTCATTTCACATCCTAAAATGCACTAAAAACTACCAAAACACTTCATACATGTCTCAAATCAACTCATTCTTTCATAACACTAGCAAAGGTTGTCACCCAACAAGCACACTTTGTCACTCATAAAACAATGACCTAAACAACACTAACAACAGGTAGCATTACACAATGTTTTCTTTACAAAACAAGAATGACGACGTCTCTACTGTTTCGAATTCACTGTAGTGTATGTTACAGTAATTAATCAGACATGATGCAATATGCTTCAATATGTTTTATGTCATTTTATGGCATTGAGTGATTCCAAAATACAATAATTTGTATATACACCATCTACCAATACAGATACAGTAGCAATGCTAGTCAACCCTGTCTTCTGAATTTGACCACAGGTTCTCATCCACATCACATCCTATGCAATCTTGGGCAATACACCTAGGAAAGAATCTTTTGGAAAGCCTGGTCCGTCCCTGGTGTCATGACGTTGCCCTGTTGGGGGAGGTTTATGACCCCCCCCCATAAATACCTTTCCCCCTTTTTCTCTCCACTCTACAGAATCTACTCTTGGAAAGCCCTTTGTTAACATAGAGATAGTATGGTAACATAAAAAGGTTGGAGAAAATAACAATATTTCTGTATTCCAACCAGTTGAAAGTGTCCGTTGGTACTTAAAGAATATGATGTCAGATCAGTTGGTGTCTGGGACATTATCTCTGATGATAGGATGACATAACCTGTATCTTGGAAAGTCTACACATTCTAGTTATCAGATTCACATGGAATTGTTGTGCAATTTAAATGTTTAAATATGAAACTATTTGTGAAAAGATTAAATGTAATTTTAGTGTTTAAAATGAGAGAATTGTTTTCATGAGTAAAATATGCTCACTCTGGCCACGCCCACGTGAATAGGCATTGGTTGGAAATGAGGAACCAACCCCTTTTCTAAATTTCTATAAGAGCCCCGGGGACCCAATTCCCGGCAGAATAAGCCAGACTAAACGACTACAACCTAACGAAATTAACCTTGTGTTCCCGACGACGTCAGGACTGGTGTCCATACGTTTAAAAGGGCTCATTTCAACGTGAAGGTGACGATTGACACGCTGGAAGGGTGCATTTTGACTACACCAGCCAGAATATAGCGTGAGCTTAAAGTATGGCAACTTGGAACTCTTATTCACTAAAGAAGTGATACATCCTAGACGTCGAGTTATCAGCAGCAGCTGTAAACGTGCGTGGCCTCTTCAGAACGACAGGGTACTACAACGTATCCGTTCAACCACACGACGACAGACTACAACGTATCCGCCCAGAAATATTCTTCAAAGGACAAGGGAGATCTCTGCTGGGCAACCCAGCCTTCCATCTTCGAGGAATGGAGAGTAAGGTGGGAGGAAAAGTGACACCATCCTGGGATGGGCTACATACCGCTCTGTGACCGCACAGGACTGGTGAAATGCCATATTGTCCCATACAATTACAAACGTTGGCCAATTTCGCCTCACTGCAACCCTTTCCTCACCTGGCACAACCCTTCCATAGAGGTCATCCAGGAATGAAATGAGACGCTCTGTGGTTTATGGCCCAATTAGCGGTTTGTGTAACAGCAATCCATCAGAGGATATTGCTGGACACATTGTGATGTTGGCACCCCTCTGGCCCGGGACATCCACAGTGGCTCTTTTTCCCAATCACATTCCTTCCTCGCTGCCGTGTTTTGGCCAAGTTGAAAACAGCCTCATCCACAAAGATGAATATGTGGGGTGTTTGCCTGGTTTCAATCTCCATGACTCTCTAAAATAAATCCACAAGGCAACATAAGAGCTAGTCTATTACAATAGTTTACATTATACATTAAAACATGCCGCAGTGTGCCTCTGCCCTGTTTGGTTTTGTTCAAAACCAGTTCTGTATTTTATAGTCATCTTACCTGGAATTATTGGTTCCTAAGTTGCTTGACTCGTTCAGAGTTCCTCTCAAAGGGGACAGTGGACAACGGCTTCATCCTGACTTGATGTTGTTTCAGGACTCTAGAAATAGTTGTTATGCTTACATTGTGAATATTTCCAAATGTAATGCTGTCTGCCAACACTATGTCAGTGTCAATGATTGCAGTTTCCTGCACAGCAGTGAAAATATGTTGTGTCCTAAGCAGAAATTCAAAAACAATTACACACAAGTGGGTTTGGAGGCTTTGCTCAATTTACTTCTGTAATGTGCAGTTCAGTCAGATGCCCTTGCAGAATGCACGTTAACTGTTGTTTTGCTGGAAATGTCTCAGAATAGATGCCACTGTTGAGCGTTGCAGATTTGTCTGCACTCTCAGATCAGTCTCTCATTGATAGACCAGGATTTATTACATGATCACTTATAGTAGCTCTAATCTCATCTGAGACTACAGCTCTTGATCTTCCTCTCAGTCATCTTCCACCAAGCATACATACTCCTCTCCCTCTCCCTCTCCCTCTCCCAGACACTCTTCTTCCTCTGTCAGCCACTTCTCTATCTCTGGCTGGGTCCGTGTTAACATTACAGTACAGCATTATTCCTAAAATGTCCCTTTTTGTATAGATGGTAATGAAACTGAAAGACTAACACCTGTGTAGGTGTTCCGCTACAATGGGAATCAGCTGTGGTTGGTCTAATTGTTTTGATAGTATTTCATGTTTTAGATTTGGAATATATTTCAATACGGTATTACTGTAGAAATGTCTTATTCAATTTTGTGTTATGTTAGGTTTTGAACTTAAGTTTAACAGTTTTAAAAAGAGTATGTAAGCATGTGCAAATTGGCCTGTAGGTACATAGAGTTTTGGTGGTGGTTGTGTCTGAGTGAGAAAATAATTCATGAAATTTGAAAGATGTAGTCATTGAATGCATTTTGTGCCAAAGCAATGAAAAATTATTCACAGTTTAGCCACATAGACTGCTGTTATGTTCACTGTGTAAAGAGTTTTGAAAAAGTGACCTAAGTATTGAGAAATGGGTCCTAGTGATTGTAAAAAAAACTGTAAGGCACACCTTAGTAGTTCTACAACCAGGGGGAGCCATAAACCTCACTAAACGTAGCAGGTAGTTCTACAACCAGGGGGAACCATAAGCCTCACTAAACGTAATGAGGGGGAGCCATAAGAAGAAGAAGAAGACCACCACCACCTGGTCGTGCTGCTGATCCGGTTTCTGCTGTTCTACATGTGGCTATGGAACCCTGTCCCCAGTCCACCTGGTCATGCTGCTGATCCAGTTTCTGCTGTTCTACCTGTGGTTATGGAACCCTGTCCCCAGTCCACCAGGTTGTGCTGCTGATCCAGTTTCTGCTGTTCTACATGTGGTTATGGAACCCTGTCCCCAGTCCACCAGGTTGTGCTGCTGATCCAGTTTCTGCTGTTCTACATGTGGCTATGGAACCCTGTCCCCAGTCCACCAGGTTGTGCTGCTGATCCAGTTTCTGCTGTTCTACCTGTGGCTATGGAACCCTGTCCCCAGTCCACCTGGTTGTCCTGCTACCATGTCCCAGACCTGCTGTTCGACCCTGTTTCTCTCTACCGGATCTGCTGTCTCGACCTCTGAATGATCGGCTATGAAGAACCAACTGACAATTACTCCTGAGGTGCTGAACTATTGCACCCTCTATAACCACTGTGATTTTTATTTGACCCTGTTGGTCATCTACGAACATTTGAACATCTTGAAGAACGATCTGGCTTTAATGGCCATGTACTCTTAAAACATCCACTCGGCACAGCCAGAAGACACCTGGCCACCCCTCAAGGCCTGGTTATCTCTTTTGGTTTCTTCTTAGGTTCCCTGCCTTTCTATAGAATTTTTCCTAGCCACCGTGCTTCTACATTTGCATTGCTCTTTGGGGTTTTAGGTTGGGTTTCTGTATAGCACCTTGTGACAACTGGTGATGTAAAATGGGTTTTAGAAAATACATGTGATTGATTGGAGAAGAAGAAGAAACCAGGGGAAGTCTCACCCTCAAACTGAGCCGACAACAACACCACACAATAGGAAGCTTATGCTCTACAGACCTCTTACAGATGCCCTATTTTAATTTGACCCAATTTCTCACAGCAGGCAAATAATCCTGCAGTAACAGGACATGTGTATTATTATGTGGATTTTAATTATTCGACATTTAGGAAAGTAAGCTTATGCTTTATATACTTCTTGTAGATCTATCCAAGGAAGCTACCAACAAAAGGGTGTAGTACTGTGTAGTGAGCTTCCTTTGATGTGTTCACGTGTGTGATTATCCAACAGATGAACAAGGAAGCTGCCAACAAAAGGGTGTAGTAATGTGTAGTCAGCTTCCTTTGCTGTGTTCACGTGTGTGATTATCCAACAGATGAACAAGGAAGCTACCAACAAAAGGGTGTAGTAATGTGTAGTCAGCTTCCTTTGCTGTGTTCACGTGTGTGATTATCCAACAGATGAACAAGGAAGCTACCAACAAAAGGGTGTAGTAATGTGTAATGAGCTTCCTTTGATGTGTTCACGTGTGTGATTATCCAACAGATGAACAAGGAAGCTGCCAACAAAAGGGTGTAGTAATGTGTAGTCAGCTTCCTTTGCTGTGTTCACATGTGTGATTATCCAACAGATGAACAAGGAAGCTACCAACAAAAGGGTGTAGTAATGTGTAGTCAGCTTCCTTTGCTGTGTTCACGTGTGTGATTATCCAACAGATGAACATTTGCTCTTTGGCTAATTTGCTTATTTGCTAATTGAACACTCAACTGTTTATTAACGTGCACTGTCTGTGCCAAATAAAATGTTTTCACTGTACACTACTGGACTGTATCGATACAGAGATCTTGGGAAACAGCACCTTACTCTCCACAGCCACAGGAACAGACAGATAACTATTCACTGTAGGAGTTCTGTTTTATGACCAGACTGGATATTCTTATCTCATTTACCATAAACAATAACTGTTAAAACATGACTGAATACCCTATCGGTCTGTAGAGACTGAAAACCCTATCGGTCTGTAGAGACTGAAACCCCTATCGGTCTGTAGAGACTGAAACCCCTATCGGTCTGTAGAGACTGAAACCCCTATCTCTGTTGTAAAGACCAAAGAGAGGACAGAGGATGTATGTGGAAGTGAAAATGAATTGAAAATGAATTGGACATAAAAATCCTATGACTAGTATTAATCAGTAGAGGGCAGTCAGACTGCACTTCTCCTGCTCTGCTCAGCTCCACACTCCTTTTCACCCCTCTCCTTTCCTCTCCCTTCCTCTCCTGTCTTCTCTGCCTTTATGTCTCTCTCTTTCTTCTTTCTCTCTCCTCTCTCTTCTCTCCTCTCTCCTCTCTCGCTGTCTCCTCTCTCCTCTCTCGCTGCCTCCTCTCTCGCTGCCTCCTCTCTCGCTGCCTCCTCTCTCGCTGCCTCCTCTCTCGCTGCCTCCTCTCTCCTCTCTCGCTGTCTCCTCTCTCGCTGCCTCCTCTCTCGCTGCCTCCTCTCCCCTCTCTCGCTGTCTCCTCTCTCATCTCTCGCTCTCTGTGTAGATTATAGTGCATGGGTCAGCAACAGGCGGCCGCAAGTGATTTTTTTGGGGCACATCAAATTTTGGGGTAAAAAAAGGAATTTCGTTTCGTTGAGGAAATTTGTTCCCAAGTATTCTGATGAATAAAGAAAGAGACATACAGTATGTAACATTATGTGTCAATTATGTTGAAATTATTCAGATTTTCAAATACAAATCTCTTTTTGGGTTTAGTTGTGGTCAATTTGCAGTGTTCAAAATTACTATAATGATGTACCGGCCCCCCAACCATCTGCTCCAATAAAAATCATCCCGCGGCTGAATCTAGTTGCCTACACCTAATATAGAGGGGCTGTCAAGGTGCACTCCTCCTGCTCTCTCTGTACTATAGAGAGACTACTGTCAGGGAGAGGAGAGGAGAGGAGAGGAGAGGAGAGGAGACCTATAGCTGCTTATTCTGTCAACTATTACATACAGTATTTACACTGACTATACCAAACATGAAGAACACCTTCCTAATATTGAGATGCCCGCCCCCCTTTTGACCTCAGAACAGTCTCAATTAGAAGGGGCATGGGCTCTACAGTTGTGTCAAGTTGGCTTGATGTCCTTTGGGTAGTGGACCATTCTTGAGACACACGGGAAACTGTTTAGCATGAAAAACTCAGCAGCATTGCAGTTCTTGACACAACCGTGCACCTGGCACCTACTACCATGCCCTATTCAAATGCACTTAAATACTTTTTCTTGCCCATTCACCCTCTGAATGGCACCCATGCACAATCCATGTCTCAGTTGTCTCAAGGCTTAAAAATCCTTCTTTAAACTGTGTCCTCCCCTTTATCTACACTGATTGAAGTGGATTTAACAGGTGACATCAATACCTGGAAACACCAGGTCGGTCTATGTCATGGAAAAAGCAGGTGTTCCTAATGTTTTGTCCACTCAGTATATATATATATATATATATATATATATAATATATATAAGAACCTAAAAAAATAAAAATAGTTTCTGAAAAAGTTTTTGTCTTTGTTTACTAGCCTACTTGTTTAATTTGGATCCCGCAACATGGTTAGCCTCAGTTGCTGGGACTGCTACTATCTGTCCCGGGTTACTGCCTAACCCTATGCAGCTCGGTGAAGCAGCTAGCCTAGCTATTAGCTATCAGCTACCATTAGCTATCAGCTACTATTAGCTACCAGGTTTCCTTGACAGTTTGAACATAGCCCGAAACTCGGTTAGCTCTTGTGGCTGGGACCACGGATAGTCCCGGGCGTGTAGCTGTTTAAATCGGCAGGTAAGGGTGACCTCGAGCGGCTAGATGTTCTTTACCATTCGGCCATCAGATGTGCCACCAATGCTCCTTATAGGACACATCACTGCACTCTATACTACTCTGTAAACGGGTCATCTCTGTATACCCATTGCAAGACCCACTGGTTGATGCTTATTTATAAAACCCTCTTAGGTTTCACTCCCCCCTATCTGAGATATCTACTGCAGCCCTCATCATCCACATACAACACCCGTTCTGCCAGTCACATTCTGTTAAATGTCCTCAAAACACACACATCCCTGGGTCGCTCCTCTTTTCAGTTTTCTGCAGCTGGCGACTGGAATGAGCTGCAACAAACACTCAATCTCTTCATTCAACTCGTGGACACTCTTACTGACAGTTGTGGCTTCTTCGCATTATGTATTGTTGTCTCTACCTTCTTGCCCTTTGTGCTGTTGTCTGTGCCCAATAATGTTTGTACCATGTTCTGTTGCTACCATGTTGTGTTGCTACCATGCTGTGTTGCTACCATGTTGTGTTGCTACCATGCTGTGTTGCTACCATGCTGTGTTATCATGTGTTGCTGCCTTGTTATGTTGTTGTCTTAGGTCTCTCTTTATGTAGTGTGGTGTTTTCTCTCTTGTCGTGATGTGTGTTTTGTCCTATATTTATATAAACTTTTATTTTTAATCCCAGCCCCCGGTAGGCCGTTATTGTAAATAAGAATTTGTTCTTAACTGACTTGCCTCGTTAAATACATTTTAAATTTAAAATGTTTGATTATAATAATAATCCCTGCTGTTTGTTGCTATTTCCATCGGCCCTGCGAGCTGTTCTGGCTGGAATTGCGTTAGTCTACGCTGCAACCATCATGCCACTAAAAGTTAAAGAAGGTTGGAGTAAAGGAGAAAAGTGTTTCACACAGGTGTGTGATCTTTTAAATCAACAACAAGATTTCTACCAGCAGACGTTATCACAGGTGCAGCTAAAAAAAATAATTCAGAGCAACCAACATCTTCCTCATCTAGGACTTCTCTGACGCTGTGTGCCAGAAAGCTGCCAGAGAGCAAGAGGTCATTGCTTACATTGGCTATGACAGACTCATTGTCCACCCTCCCTCCCAAAAGCCTGGGAGGAGTGAGAGAGCAAAGCTTCCTGGTTAGTAGTTTCAGCCCAACATCACACATACACTAACTAACACTAACTAACACTCACTAACACTAACTAACACTCACTAACACTAACTAACACTCACTAACACTAACTAACACTAACTAACTACCACTAACTAACTACCACTAACTAACACTAACTACCACTAACTAACACTAACTAACACTAACTAACACTAACTAACACTAACTAACACTAACAAACACTAACTAACACTCACTAACACTCACTAACGGCTAAGAATACCCTTATTAATATATGTAGCCTTAGAAATAAGGTTCATGAAATCAATAACTTGCTAACATCCGATAACATTCATATATTAGCCATTTCTGAAACTCCCTTAGATAATTCCATTGATGATACAGCAGTAGCAATACAAGGAGATATACAAGGAGATACAGGGAGATAACCCTAACCCTAACATCTACAGAAAAGACAGGGATGCCTATGGGGGAGGTGTTTCGGTATATAATCAGAACTATATTCTTGTAAAGCTTAGAGAGGATCTCATGACAAATATTGTTGAAGTGTTGTGGTTGCAAGGTTTACCTGCCACATCTAAAGCCTCTTCTTTTGGGGTGCTGCTATAGACCACCAAGTGCTAACCGTCAGTATTTTGATAGTATGTGTGCAATGCTTGATAGTGTGTGTGATGTTAACAGCGAGATCTATTTTCTGGGTGACATTTTTCTGACCATTGACTGGTTAGCAACTAGCTATCCTCTCAAGAGGAAGCTTCTAACTGTTACTAATGCCTTTAATATGACCCAGGCTATCAGTCAGCCAACTAGAGTACATACCAATAGGGTTGGATCTGTGACATCCACTTGTATTGATCATATTTCCACTAATACTGCAGAGCTTTTTCTTCAAAGCAATATCAGTTCCCCTTGGCTGTAATGACCAGAGCATTGAGACAATAACAAGGGAAGCCAAAAGTGACAAAGGTTGGGTCTGAAGTAATTTATAAGAAAGCATACAAAACAATTCCCAGGACTCTTATTGAATATACGTTGTATATTATATTATATTACTAAACAAAAATGACATTAAACACAATGGAAAAAGACTTGAGTAAATCAGGGGTGTCAAACTCATTCTGTGGAGGGCCGAGTGTCTGCAGGTTTCTGTTTTTTCCTTTCAATTAAGACCTAGACAATCAGGTGAGGGGAGTTCCTTACTAATTAGTGATTTTAAGTTATCAAGTAAAAGGGAGGAGTGAACACCTGCAGACACTCTGCCCTCCGGGGAACGAGTTTGACATGTGCCTAAATGATATCATAGGCAGAAAACTCAATTCATCGCCGTCTACATTGAAGTAGAAGCGTCATTTATAGCAAACTTTTTCAATATAGCCAATCATTTCAATAACTATTTCACCAGTAAAGTGAAAAAACTCAGACGTGAAATGACAACATTGAACAGTGATCCATCATATATATATATTTTTTAAATATATAGATGAAGATGAAAGAGAAGGATTATTTTGAATTTGGTCAAGTTAGTGTGGGAGAGGTGGGAAAACGTAGTGTTATCCATCAATAATGATGAGCCACCATGTATAGACAACCTTGATGGGAAACTATTGAGAATGGTAGCAGACTGTATTACCACCAGGTATAGACAACCTTGATGGGAAACTATTGAGAATGGTAGCAGACTGTATTACCACCATGTATAGACAACCTTGATGGGAAACTATTGAGAATGGTAGCAGACTGTATTACCACCATGTATAGACAACCTTGATGGGAAACTATTGAGAATGGTAGCAGACTGTATTACCACCAGGTATAGACAACCTAGATGGTAAACTATTGAGAAGGGTAGCAGACTGTATTACCACCATGTATAGACAACCTTGATGGGAAACTATTGAGAATGGTAGCAGACTGTATTACCACCAGGTATAGACAACCTTGATGGGAAACTATTGAGAATGGTAGCAGACTGTATTACCACCATGTATAGACAACCTTGATGGGAAACTATTGAGTCTTAAGGAGTGTGTGTCCACAGGCGTGGAAGGAAGCTAAAGTCATTCCTCTGCCTAAAAACAGTAAAGCACCCTTTGCTGACTCTAACAGCCGCAAAGGGTGCAGTTTGCTGCCTGCTCTTAGTAAACTGATGGAGAGAATTGTGTTTGACCAAAACAATTATCACTGACTTTCAGCACGCATGCAGAGAAGAGGCAGTCAACTTGTACTGCAGGTGGCAGATGATTGGTTAAAAGAAATTGATAATAAGATGGTAGTTGTATTGTTACATTTCCTTTGAGGTTATTGATCATAAAATGTTATTGAAGAAACTCACTTGCTATGGTTTTACACCACCTGCCATCACATGGTTGGAGAGTTATTTATTCAATAGAACCCAGAGAGTGTTCTTCAATGGAAGCGTGGTGTCCCTCAGGGCAGTTACCTTGGACCGTTACTCTTCTTTATTTTTTACAAATGATTTGCAACTGCTAGAATCACTGTGTATGGGTGTGATTTCCACACTCTACATGTCAGCACACAAAGCCAGTGTACTCAATGAAATTCTAAATAAGGACTTACAGTCAGTATCAGAAAGGGTGATCACTAATAAACGGGTCTTAAATACATCTAAAACTAAAAGAAATTGGTTCAAAACATTCTCTAAGACCTAAATCTCAACGGGAATTATGTATAAAGGGTGTGTCGATTGAGCAAGATGAGGAAGCTGAACTCCGAGGTATAAAATGGAATGGTCAATTATCATGGTTAGGTCACAGTGACAAAGTTGTTGTGAAGATGGGGAGAGGTATGCCTGTAAATAAAATAGGTTCTGCGTTTTTTACACAACAATGTATTGTACTAGTTGTTCAGGCTCTGGTCTTAGTCTTCACAGTCCCCAAGTCCAAAACCAATGCACAGCAACACACAGTATTATACAGAGCCATGACCGCATGGAACTCCCTTCACAGTATTATACAGAGCCATGATCTCATGGAACTCCCTTCACAGTATTATACAGAGCCATGATCTCATGGAACTCCCTTCACAGTATTATACAGAGCCATGATCTCATGGAACTCCCTTCACAGTATTATACAGAGCCATGATCTCATGGAACTCCCTTCCATCTCCAAATACTGAGCAAACAGCAAAATGACCTTTAAAAAACAGATTAAACAACATCTCATGGAACGATGGGGACTGTGAGGGGAGACACACTCAAATAAACAAACAAACACATGCACACAGACACACTAAATGTTGTACTGTTTGTATTATCATTTTTTTATTTTTTATTCTTTGTATATCATGTCATTGTATTTGAAATTTGTGTGACTGTCCTTGTCTATCAGTGTATCAATGTTTTGACACTTGGCATGTTTATTGTGGACCCCAGGAAGAATAGCTGCTGCATCTGCAAAATCTAATGGGGATCCAAATAAACAAACAAATATGAAATAAAAAAATATACAGCAGTAGTTAACTAGGATGAGACTTGACTAGAATACAGTATATACAGTGTATTTGGAAAGTATTCAGACACCTTGACTTTTTCACATTTTGTTACATTACAGCCTTATTCTAAAATTGATTAAATTGTGTTTTTTCCTCATCAATCTACACACAATACCCCATAATGACATCACAATACCCCATAATGACATCACAATACCCCATAATGACATCACAATACCCCATAATGAGAAAGCAAAAACACGTTTTTAGAAATGTTTGCAAATGTAAAAAAAACTAAAAAAACAGAAATACCTTATTAACATAAATATTCAAACCCTTTGCTATGAGACTCGAAATTGAGCTCAGGTGCATCCTGTTTCCATTGATCATCCTTGAGATGTTTCTACAAGCAATCGGGGGAGAAGGGCCTTGGTCAGGAATGTGACCAAGAACCCAATGGTCACTGACAGAGCTCCAGAGATCATGTGTGAAGGTGGGAGAACCTTCCAGAAGGACAACCATCTCTGAGGTACTCCAGCAATGAGGCATTTATGGTAGAGTGGCCAGATGGAAGCCACTCCTCAGGAAAAGGCACATGACAGACCGTTTGGACTCAGACCATGATAAACAAGATTCTCTGGTCTGATGAAACCAAGATTGAACTCCTTGGACTGAATGTCAAGCGTCATGTCTGGAGGAAACTGTTTCAGTATGATATGTCGGATTAAGGAATAAAGACAGACACCAATGTTAAGTTCAATAGCCTTGTTAAGCATTGTACAAATCCCTACGCGTGGAGTCTGGGGAACAGTCCAGCTAGTCGATTACCTATCAACTAGACTCCGTAACATCATCCTTTTCAATAGAAAGTGCAAACATAACGGCATAACATTGAGTTCTTAACAGTCAAGTCATAACAATTGAAAAGCATGACATTTTCTTTTTACTTCAGCTGTCATCTTCCTTTTTATTTATTTTTTATTTTTTTATTAACAGACAACAAGTTAAGTCTCTTGCTTACAGAGTAAGCCTGTCCGGTGGCTTGCACAGCCGACCCACCCGTGAGTAAGTATTGGCTCTGACAGGGGTAGGATTAGGGCCACGAGCTGGAGAGTTTGGTGGGGTAGAAGCTTCACCTTCAGTTGGCTCATGTCTCAATTCTGCACCCCTTACCCTTAGGCCTGGACTGTGATCCAGCTCTTCTAGGTGAGTGTATGGCATGTTCTGGTTTGTCTGCTCTGCTACGCGCAGATCCACCCGATTGCAGCGATAGAGGGAGCCACCAACATCCACCAGGTAAGAACGTGGTGCAACTCTCTGTAGGCATGTGCCCAGCCTCCAAAGTCCTGTGTGGTCTCCCGGCAGCGGTTTCATCCTTATAGTTTCACCCACCTCCAGCTCTGGTAGGTCTCGAGCAGTCCGGTCGTAGAAGCACTTAGCGAGCTGCTTTCTGTGACGCAGTTTGTCCGTGACGCCAACCATGACGCAGGGCTCAAGTAGCTTGTTAGCTACGGGGATAGTAGTCTTCAGACGTCTGGACAGAAGGCGTTGTGCTGGGCTGCTGTCCATGTTTTCGGTGGGTGTGTTCCTCCACTGTAAGATCGCTTTCCATGGGTCGTTGCTGTCGCGCAAGGCCCTGCTTAACAGGTTTTTTGCAATCTTGACAGCTGATTCTGCCTTGCCATTTACTTTTGGGTGTCTTGGAGAGGAGGTCACGTGGTCAAACTCCCATTCTGAGGCTGAGCGAAACGCTTGAACTGTGCAGTGAATTGTGGGCCATTGTCCGTGATTACCTTGTCAGGCTGACCTTGCCTTGCAAACTGCGCCTTGCAGCGCTTTATGACCGTCTCTGCAGACAAGTCAGGGAGCAGTTCAATTTCCCAAAAGTCAGAGTAATGATCAACGAGGAGAAGATAGTCCTTTTGTCTGTGGCTGAATAAGTCCATGCTGATGATTTGCCAGGCCCTTGTGGGCAGTTCGTGTGACATCATGGTTTCCTTTTGCTGTTCATGAGCGTACTCGTTGCATGTGGTACAGTTGCTGACAAAGTCTTTAATTTCTGCTTGCATGTTTGGCCAGTATAATGTTTCACGAGCCTGGCGGTAGCATGCCTCACCTCCAACGTGACTGGAGTGTATGCGGGTAAGCATCTCTGGACGTAGTGATTTGGGAATAATGACCTTCTGACCTCTGAACAAGACGCCATTTTGCACACTGATCTCATCTCGAAAGGTCCAGTATTCTCTCACTGTGAAAGGTGTCTCCTCTTTCAGATATGGCCAACTTGCGAGAGCCATGGACTTCAGTGACTGTAGGTGTTCGTCCTTGTCAGTATGTTGCCTGATCTGGGCTAGGCGGTGATCTGTGACGTTTAAGTAGTCTGCCTGATTGATCTGTTGAACATCTTGTTGTTCCTGCTGTAGCGAACAGATGGCCTGCCGCTGATAGGCAGTGCCTCTACCTGTACATTGTGCTGTTGCCCTGCTCAGTGTGTCGCTGATGTACATCTCAGGTCCTGGCTTGTAAATGACCTTCAGGCTGTAGTTTTGCAGAGTCAGGAGCATACTTTGAAGCCTCTTGGGCGCGTTGAGGAGAGGTTTACTGAATATGGCAATGAGTGGTTTGTGGTCAGTTTCAGCGGTGACCAGCTCTCGACCATATAAGTAGTGATGGATTCGCTGGCAGGAGAAGACGATGCTGAGGCACTCTTTCTCAATTTGTGCATAGTTTTGTTCGGTGGGGGTGAGCGCTCTCGAGGCAAACGCAACGGGCTGGCCTTCCTGCATAAGGCAGCATCCAAGTCCCCTTTGGCTAGAGTCGCTCTGGATTGTGACAGGCTTCGTGACGTCGTAGTAGCGCAACACTGGCATGGATGAAGCCAGAGATTTCATCTCCTGCACTGCGGCCTCGTGCTTGGGTAGCCAGTGCCATGGTGTGTCTTTGTCCAGCAACCGGCGCAGAGGCTCACAGACTGCTGATAGGTGTGGCATGAACTTTGCAAGATAGTTTGCAAAGCCGATGAGACGCTGTACTCCTTTTGCATCAGACGGGTTTGGCATGTCGAGGATCGCTTGGACCTTGTCTGGGTCCGGCTTCAGGCCTTTTGCCGAGAGAATGTGGCCATGGAAGTGGACGTCTTTCACCTTGAACTGCAGCTTCTTCAGGCCAAGACGAAGCTTAACTGATCGGCAGCGCTCCATCAGTGCCAGGAGCTTCACATCGTGGTCGCGTTCAGCTTCTCTGAGAAAGCTGAACGTTGCCGCTTGTACCTTGTTGGGTTTCAGCTTCTCTGGTTTTTTCACTATGACCATATTGCTGATCCAGTCAGTTGGTTCAGTCACAGATGTCATGTGGCCATCGGCCTCATACTTGTCCAGCTGGGCCTTCACAGCCACTTTCATTGCAATGGGCACATTGCGAGGAGCACACTGGACTGGAGTGATGCTCTCATCCACTTCAAAGTGTACCTCCCCAGGCACTGATTCAACGGGCATGTTGAATACATCGTCATATCTGCTGAGTAGTTGTTCTTTGGACAGGGGTCCATGATGGACATGCTCCACGATGTGCAGGTCATTTGGTACAGTGAACTGCATCAGTCCCAGGCGTTCACATGTAGAGCCTGAGAGGAGAGGATTTTGACTGGTTTTCACAATCTCAAACTCCAGCTTGTGTTTGCGTCCCCGAATAACACATTCGGTCTCAAAGGTGCCCATAGAGCTCATTAGTTCTCCTGAGTATAGCTTTAGTCTAGTATCGCTGGGCAATAGATGTGTGTCAGGTGCCAGATTGATTTTGTCTTTGTAGCTCATTACGTTGCATGTAGCACCCGAATCCAGTTGACATTGTTGTTGCTTGTTGTGTAATCGTAGTTTCACAAACCATTTCTTCCCTCTTGAGTGTACAGCCCCAATGGATTCATGCATGTGAATGTCACTTTCACTGTTCAGCTCTGAACATTGAGTAACATCATCAACACAGTGAATCTTGCCCTCACTCACCCTTCTTTTGCTTTTGAGACACACTTTTGCAAAGTGATTATTAGTTCCACAAGCTCTGCATGGTTTTCCGTAGGCAGGGCAATGCTCTTTGCCACGTGTGTGTGTATTCCCACAGTATTTACATGCTACGGGGCTCTCTGTGTTCACCGTTCGTGGTGAATTACTCTGCCTCGATTGGTTTTGTCTGAATGTCTGCCTAGCAACAGCGTGAACAGTATCAACGGGGGAGCGTGGGGTTTCCGTTTCCATTGCTCTCATTCTCATGTCAGTGACTTCAGCAGTGCGGCACATTTCGATGGCAGTTACTAATGTTAAGCCTCTCTCTCTCAGTAGATGCCGGCGCGTATTCTCATTTGCAATTCCCAGTACTATTTTGTCACGAATCAGTTCATCTTTCAATCCCCCGTATTCGGCGGATTTTTCTCTCAAACGGGTTACAAAGTTGTGTACTGACTCACCCTCTTCCTGTTTGCAGCTTCCGAAAACGAACCGCTCGTAAATGACGTTTCTGGCGGGTTTGAAGTAATTCTCCAATGCATCCAATATAGCCTTTGCATCACACTGTTGTCGTGGCGTGAGGGTGAGATTGTGCCGGTAGATATGCCTGCATTCGCTGCCCATTAAACTCCTCAGAGTTGCCGCTTGTACCTCGTTGGGTTTCTCATGTAGACCGGTCGCCAGCGCATAGTCCTCGAATTCATCCCTGAAGTTGTCCCAATTAGTATTCCAGTCCCCTGTGAGAACCATGTGATTTGGTGGCGGAATGTTCGCTGCCATAGCGATGGAATAGGAGATTTCTTTGCCTTCAGTCATGGAGGTAGGTAGTGATGCTAGCTAGCCAGCTAACAACGAGTTGATCAGTGTTGTGAGTAGGAAACGGCGTGTGTTCGCATATGGAACGTAACTGCGCCTATACTGTACTTAGCTACAAAAATAACAAACGTGTGTTTTCCGAGCCACTTCTGACACCATGTTTCAGTATGATATGTCGGATTAAGGAATAAAGACAGACACCAATGTTAAGTTCAATAGCCTTGTTAAGCATTGTACAAATCCCTACGCGTGGAGTCTGGGGAACAGTCCAGCTAGTCGATTACCTATCAACTAGACTCCGTAACAGAAACCTGGCACCATCCCTAGAGTGAAGCACGGTGGTGGCAGCATCATGCGGTGGAGATGTTTTCCAGGGGCAGGGACTGGGAGACTAGTCTGGATCAAGGGAAAGTAGAGAGAGATCCTTGATGAAAACCTGCTCCAGAGTGCTCAGGACCTCAGACTGGGGCAAAGGTTCACATTCCAATAGGACAACAACCCTAGGCACACAGCCAAGACAACGCAGGAGTGGCTTCGGGACAAGTCTCGGAATGTCCTTGAGTGGCCCAGCCAAAGCCGGGACTTAAACCTCGGGACTTGAACCCGATCGAACATGAGAGACCTGAGAATAGCTGTGCACGGACACTCCCCATCCAACCTGACAGAGCTTGAGAGGATCTGCAGAGAAGAATGGGAGAAACTCCCCAACTACAGGTGTGCCAAGCTGGTAGCGTCATACCCAAGAAGAGTCTAGGCTGTAATCGCTGCCAAAGGTGCTTCAACAAAGTACTGTGCTGAGGGTCTGAATACAGCCTATGGGTTCGTAGCTTCAACCCCGCCTCACGCACGCACGCACGCACGCACGCACGCACGCACGCACGCACGCACGCACGCACGCACGCACGCACGCACGCACGCACGCACGCACACACACACACACACACACACACACACACACACACACACACACACACACACACACACACACACACACACACACACACACACACACACACACTCACACACACACCAATTGATTAATGGACTGCTGAATGTGTATATTTTTTATCTAGCTTTGTTTGCTCTTTTCAGTATTATGTCTGTCTCTGATAAGCTACCCAGGAGAGGGCTGAAAATAGCACATATTAATATATGTAGCCTTAGAAATAAGGTTCATGAAATCAATAACTTGCTAACATCAGATAACATTATTATATTAGCCATTTCTGAGACTCACTTAGATAATTCATTTGATGATACAGCAGTAGCAATACAAGGATATAACATCTATAGAAAAGACAGAAATGCGTATGGGGGAGGTGTTGCTGTATATATTCAGAGCTATGTCCCTTTAATGCTTAGAGAATATCTTATGTCAAGGGTTATTGAAGTGTTGTGGTCGCAGGGTCACCGGCCTCATCTAAAGCCTATTATTTTGGGGTGTTGCTATAGGCCACCAAGTGCTAACAGTCAGTATCTCAAAAATGTGTGTGAAATGCTTGACAGTGTATGTGATGTAAACAGAGAGGTCTTCTTTCTTGGGGACCTGAATATTAACTGGTTTTCATCAAGCTGTCCAGTCAAGAGGAAGCTTCTCACTGTAACCAGTGCCTGTAATCTGGTTCAGGTTATTAATCAACCTATCAGGGTGTTTACAAACACTACAGGAACAAGATCATCCACATGTATTGATCACATCTTTACTAATACTGTAGAACTTTGTTCTGAAGCTGTATCCGTCCCCATTGGATGCAGTGATCACAATATAGTGGCTATATCCAGGAAAGCCAAAGTTCCAACAGCTGGGTCTAAAATAGTGTATAAGAGATCATACAAAATATTTTGCTGTGACTCTTATGTGGACGTTAAAAATATTTGTTGGTCTGAAGTGATTAATGAGGAGCATCCAGATGCTGTACTTGATGAATTTATGAAATTGATTCTTCCAATTATGGATAAACATGGACCTGTTAAGAAACTGACTGTTAGAACTGTTAAGGCTCCATAGATTGATGAGGAATTTAAAAACTGTATGGTTAAAAAAGATGGGGCAAAAGGAGTGGCTAATAAGTCTGGCTGCACATCGGACTGGCTGATGTACAGCAAATTGAGAAATTATGTGACTAAACTCAAGAAACTGTATTATGAAGCCAAGATCAATGATACAAAGAATGATGAAAAAACTTTGGAGTACTTTAAATGAAATTATTGGGCAGAAAAACAAATTCAACTCCACCTTTCATCGAAACAGATGGCTTACTCATCACAAAACCATTTAATGTTGCCAATTATTTTAATGATTATTTCATTAGCAAAGTTGACAAACTTAGCCAGGAAATGCCAACACGAACAGTGAGCCATTGTATTCATGCATAAATAAACAAATAATGAAAGAAAAGCATTGCAAGTTTGAATTCTGTAAAGTTAGTGTGGGAGAGGTGGAAAAATGATTGTTATTGATCAATAAAGACAAACCTCCTGGCATTGACAACTTAGATGGAAAGCTACTGAGGATGGTAGCTGACTCTATAGCCACTCCTATCTGTCATATCTTTAATCTGAGCATAGAGGAAAGTCTTTGTCCTCAGGCCTGGAGGGAAGCCAAAGTCATTCCACTACCAAAGAGTGGTAAAACGGCCTTTACTGGTTCTAACAGCAGACCTATCAGCTTGCTGCCAGCTCCTAGCAAACACAAATACAATGCTATTTCTCTTAAAACAAATTAACAACAGCCTTTCAGCATGCTTATAGAGAAGGGCACTCAACATGTACTGCACTGACACAAATGACGGATGATTGGTTGAAAGAAATTGATAATAAGAAGATTGTGGGAGCTGTGCTGTTAGAGTTCAGTGCAGCCTCTGATATTATTGACTATAACCTGTTGTTGAAAAAACGTATGTGTTATGGCTTTTCAACCTCTGCCATATTGTGGATTCAGAGCTATCTATCTAATAGAACTCAGAGGGTTTTCTTTAATGGAAGCTTCTCTAATGTCAAACATGTAAAGTGTGGTGTACCGCAGGGCAGCTCTCCGGGCCATCTACTCTTTTCTATTTTTACCAATGACCTTCCGCTGGCATTAAACAAATCATGTGTGTCCATGTATGCTGATGATTCAACCATGTACGCATCAGCAACCACAGCTAATGAAGTCACTGAAACCCTTATCAAAGAGTTGCAGTCTGTTAAGGAATGGATTGCCAGTAATAAACTGGTCCTGAACATCTCTAAAACTAAGAGCATTATATTTGGTACAAATCATTGCCTACGTTTTAGACCTCAGCTGAATTTGGTAATGAATGGTGTGGCTGTTGAACAAGTTGAGGAGACTAAATTCCATGGCGTTACCTTAGATTGTAAACTGTCATGGTCAAAACATATAGATTAAATGGTTGTAAAGATGGGGAGGGGTCTGTCAGTAATAAAGAGATGCTCTGCTTTTTTGACACCACACCCCAAAAAGCAAATTCTTCAGGCTCTAGTTTTGTCTAATCTTGATTATTGTCCAGTCGTGTGGTCCAGTGCTGCAAGAAAATACCTAGTTAAGCTGCAGCTGGCCCAGAACAGAGTGGCACATCTTGCTCATCATCGTAACCAGAGGGCTGATATAAATACAATGCATGCCAGTCTCTCTTGGCTCGGAGTTGAGGGGATACTGACTGCATCACTTCTTCTTTTTATAAGAAACATTAATGTGTTGAAAATTCCAAATTGTTTGCATAGTCAACGTACACACAGCTCTGATACACACACACACACATTTGCCCCACAAGACATGACACCAGGGTTCTTTTCACAGTCCCCAAATCCAGAACAAATTCAAGAAAGTGTACATTATTATATATTATATTATATAGAGGCATTACCGCATGGAACTCCGTTCCATCTCATGTTGCTCAAGTAAACAGCAAACCCGGTTTAAAAAAACACATCACGGCATAACGCCTCTCCCCTATGTGACCTATATAGTTTATGTGTATGCATTGATATGGTATGTGGTATGTGTGCCTTTTACATTTTTTTATGTAGTTCTGTCCTTGAGCTGTTCTTGTCTATTAAATGTTCTGTATTATGTCATGTTTCATGTGGAACCCAGGAAGAGTAGATCCTAATAAAATACCAAATACCAAAATACTTATGTAAATGTGATATTTTTGTTTTTTAGTTGTAATAAATGTTTTTTTAAATCTAAACCCGTTTTTGCTTTGTCATTATGGGGTATTGTGTGTAGATTGATGAGTAAAAAATAATATTCAATACATTTTATAATAACGCCGTAACATAACAAAATGTGGAAAAAGTCAAGGGGTCTGAATACTTTCCGAATGCACTGTATGTGTACACATGAAGTGTGTTAAAGACTATGTAAACATTATTAAAGTGACCAGTGTTCAATGACTATGTACATAGGGCAGCAGTCTCTAAGGTGCAGGGTAGAGTACATGGTGGTAGCCGGCTAGTAACAGTGACTAAGGCTCAGGGCAGGGTACTGGGCAGAGACCGGCTAGTGTTGATTATTTAACAGTCTGATGGCCTGGAGATAGAAGCTGTTCATCAGTCTCTCGGTCCCAGCTTTGATGCACCTGTACTGTCTCCGCCTTCTAGATGGTAGCGGGTTGAACATGCTGTGGCACGGGTGGATGAGGTCTTGCATGATCTTCTTGGCCTTTCTGTGACACCGGGTGCTGTAGATGTCCTGGACGACAGGCAGTGTGCCCCCTGTGATGTGTTGGGCTAACCGTACCAGAGCCCTGCCGTTGTGGACGGTACAGTTGCTGTACCATGATACAGCCTGCCAGAATGCTCTCGATGGTGCATCTGTAGAAGTTTGTGAGGGTTTTAGGGGCCAAGGAGAATTTCTTCAGCCTCCTGAAGTTGAAGTGGTGCTATTGCATCTTCTTCACCACGCTGTCGGTGTGGTGGGACCATTTCATGCCCTCATTGATTTGCACGCCGAGGAACTTGACGCTTTTGACCATCTCCACTGCGTCCCCTTCGATGTGGATGGGGGCGTGCTCTCTCTGCTGTCTACTATAGCCTACGATCAGGTCCTTTGTTTTGTTGATATTGAGGGAGAGGTTATTTTCCTGCTACCACTCCACCAGGGCTCTCACCTCCTCTCTCGTCGCTGTTGATAATCAGGCCTACCACTGTTGTGTCGTCAGCAAACTTGATGATTGAATTGAAGACGTGCGTGGCCACACAGTAATGGGTGATTAGGGAGTACAGGAGAGGGCTGAGCACGTACCCCTGTGGGGCCCCCCATGTTGATGATCAGTGTGGAGGAGGTGTTGTTGCCTACCGTCACCGAATGGGGTCAGCCAGTCAGGAAGTCTAGGACCCAGTTGCACAGGGTGGAGTTCAGACCCAGGGCCCTGAGCTTAGTGATGAGCTTGGAGGCTGAGCCGTAGTGAAATGAACAGCTTTCTTCCATTGGTATTTCTCTTGTTCAGGTGGGATAGAGGCAGTGTGCAGAGCATGGGTATTGCGTCGTCATCGGATCTGTTGGGGCGGTGTGCGAATTGTAGTGGGTCTGAGGTGTCGGGTAAGGTGGAGCTGATATAATCCTTAAAACCTTTACTGCAGTCAGATATAGTGTATTACATTTTGAAATGCATTACATTTTGAGTTTGCATCCCAAAATTACACTTTATTTACATCACTGTTACGTCCGTCGTCGGAATGCGACCAAAGCGCAGCGTGGAAAGTGTACATCTTAATTTATTTTCGAATGTACACCAAAAAACAACAAAGGATCAACGAACGTGAAGTTCTGCAGGGCTATACAGCTACTGTGCAAAAACAACATCCCACAAACTAGGGTGGAAAAACAGGCTGCCTAAGTATGATTCCCAATCAGAGATAACGACAGACAGCTGCCTCTGATTGGGAACCATACCCGGCCAGCAAAGAAATAGAAAACTAGAATGCCCACCCAAATCACACCCTGACCTAACCAAATAGAGAAATAAACAGGCTCTCTAAGGTCAGTGCATGACAATCACAGAAGACTGAAATATAAGAATTTGACATAGAAACACCAGATTTTCAGCGTAAAAAGAAAGAGTTTATTAATTATAAAATTAGGAAACATATTAATAACATTCCACCCATGAGGCCACTAGAAGGCAATTTGCTCATTCGACTGCAGGAAAGGGAAACCTAGCCTCTCAAAGAACTTAATGATGACAGATGTGAGTGCTACAGGAAAGGGGTACCTAGCCTCTCAAAGAACTTAATGATTACAGATGTGAGTGCTACAGGAAAGGGGTACCTAGCCTCTCAAAGAACTTAATGATGACAGATGTGAGTGCTGCAGGAAAGGGATACCTAGCCTCTCAAAGAACTTAATGATGACAGATGTGAGTGCTGCAGGAAAGGGATACCTAGCCTCTCAAAGAACTTAATGATGACAGATGTGAGTGCTACAGGAAAGGGATACCTAGCCTCTCAAAGAACTTAATGATGACAGATGTGAGTGCTACAGGAAAGGGGTACCTAGCCTCTCAAAGAACTTAATGATGACAGATGTGAGTGCTGCAGGAAAGGGGTACCTAGCCTCTCAAAGAACTTAATGATGACAGATGTGAGTGCTACAGGGCGATAGTCATTTAGTTCAGTTACCTTCGCTTTCTTGGGTACAGGAACAATGGTGGCCATCTTGAAGCAAGTGGGGACGACAGACTGGGATATGGAGAGATTGAATACGTCTGTAAACACTCCAGCTGGCTACGCTGCACATGCTCTGAGGACGCGGCTTGGCGTGCCGTCTCGGCCGGCAGCCTTAATCGCATTGTAATGGAGTTGATCGTTTTTTTGTCATTACACAAATGGAACAAGGACATCAATTTAACTTTATCATTAGTATAATTTCCTTGTTAACATAGAAAAGAGAAGGGCATTCAGGTAGGTAGAGAAAGCAAGGATTAGGTCAGTGAAAGTATAAACTGGACTGGAACAATGACAGGTGTGGTCCGCATCCCTGGTTAGAACTAGCCAAGGTCATGTATCCAGAGAGATACTCTTTAACAATATCATTAAAAAGATCATTGGTAAAGCAAATACCACAAATTCCTCCACTAAACACATTTACTCTGACAAATGGAAAAAAAGGACAAACTGTCAGCAATCTACCGTAGCCAAAAGCTAAACATGTTATTACAGTTTCACCTCCAATAGAATACGCAATTCAGAATAGATTTACTAAATGCAAAACTCCTGTGTTAAGTCATGTGGATTTGCTCTGTGCTCAGCTTTGGCACTGCACACAAAGACAATACGCAATATGGTGCTATTGCAGTCATTCAATATTTATATACATTTGTTTTTAAGGCATACAATATTTATAATGTCTTTGTGATAGCCTAACTGTGTGTATTCAGTTATGACCTACAGTGGATTGCACTTTGAATCTTAAAGATATTTCATTATAATAAAAAATAATAATAAAAAGTGTTGCAATAGGACAAATTTGAAGTGTGCAACAGGAATTGAAAAAGAAAGTGAAACAGGAAGTGGTCCCATAGTGTCACGATCGTGTGGAGGAGAGACGGACCAAGGCGCAGCGGGATATGAATACATCTTCTTTTATTAGAACCACGAAGATGAAACACGAAACGAAACACTTATACAAACTATACAAAACAACAAACGACCGTGAAGCTATAAACGTAGTGCACACACACAGGCTACAAACGTTCAACATAGACAATTACCCACAAACACCTAAAGCCTATGGCTACCTTAAATATGGCTCCCTATCAGAGACAACAATAACCAGCTGTCTCTGATTGAGAACCAAATCAGGCAACCATAGACTTTCCTAAACACCTACACTCAACCATAGACATACCTAGACACATACACTCAACACAAACCCATACACTACAACCAACACCCCCTATACCATATAATCACCCAAAACACACACATACCCCATGTCACACCCTGACCTAACTAAAATAATAAAGAAAACAAATAATACTAAGGCCAGGGCGTGACACATAGGGAAATAATACACGACGAACAGGAAACGTCAACAGACTTCTTTAGTCTGTAAGGAACAAATGCAATAGCGGAAATGCAGAGAGGAACTCAGGGATGGTGTTATGTGACAACGTCACGTGACAGTGTTATGTGAATCCTCCAACTGCCATAGCCTAACTTTTTGAAGACAGAACTTGGGGTCAAGCTATATTAATTCCAGAAGAGAGCACCTTCAGCATTCTACAGTATATCAAAGAGCAGTGTAGTCAGCTCTATACACCCAAGCTATACATCCAAACTATACATCCCAACAGTATAGTAACCTAGAGTAGTTCCTCACTAATACATCAATCAATCCAGAGACATATGTCAAGGAAAGGGCTCTTTCATATTTGTTTCTCTGCATTAAAAATACATGTCTTATTTAAAGCTATGTGTAGATCCTTATCTAGATCCAGGACAACTTATCTAGATCCAGTACAACCTTATCTAGATCCAGGACAACTTATCTAGATCCAGGACACCTTATCTAGATCCAGGACACCTTATCTAGATCCAGGACAACTTATCTAGATCTATGACAACCGTATCTAGATCCAGGACAACCTTATCTAGATCCAGGACAACTTATCTAGATCCAGGACACCTTATCTAGATCCAGGACAACTTATCTAGATCCAGGACACCTTATCTAGATCCAGGACACCTTATCTAGATCCAGGACAACTTATCTAGATCCAGGACACCTTATCTAGATCCAGGACAACGTTATCTAGATCCAGGACAACCTTATCTAGATCCAGGACAACCTTATCTAGATCCAGGACAACTTATCTAGATCCAGGACACCTTATCTAGATCCAGGACAACCTTATCTAGATCCAGGACAACCTTATCTAGATCCAGGACAACCTTATCTAGATCCAGGACACCTTATCTAGATCCAGGACAACTTATCTAGATAAAGGACACCGTTGGAGTTGACCTCATCGACACCTTCACAAAATCCAGGAATGGAAACAGCTGGTGTCTGACGGCGACCAATCACTTGACCAAGTGGGTGGAGGCATTACCCATTAAGGTCAGTGAAGGAAGGAAGTCTAAATTCCCTTCTGTAACCCATCAAGGACAAGACTGGCGAGGCAACCTCCAACACCAACGGCTCTCCTGAGGTCATCTTGTGTGACCAAGGTCATGAACTCTGGAACAAGGTACGGATTTTCTAGGTTATATTCTGTCACCAAAATGTAATTTGTTTTAGTTTATTACTTTTTTTGTAAAAAAAAAAGTATGGTACATAATCAGACATATTTCAATATCTTACATTGTCAATAGACATCCCTTTCCTACCTCCTCCTCCAGGTTTGGATGAACCGACCAACCAGACCCTCAAGAATGCCATGGGCAAGGTACCAGGAACGGTGGTAGGACAACCTGAAGGTAATTCTCTTTGCAAACAACATGTAAGCTCCGCTGCAACGTAGGTACTGTTAAGGTGCATGACTCCAGTGGTCATGACGCCACCCCAGAGTTTGTCTCACAACTCACCAGCCCTTCTTACGTCAAAAATTACAGACAGGTATCCATTCTTTTCTGTCTGCCATTACCATTATTGCATGTCTAATCAAACCTTTAAATTAAAGCATTCAGTAACTGTATTTTTACGTACCTGATTAACCTGTAACCTGTGTGTTTGCTTGTTTACGTCTCTGTCTCCTCCCCTGTTCCCTTTAACTCTGCTCCTGTTCTCCAGGACCTCGGGGTTCTGCCCAACACCCAGACGTGGATCCACCTGATGTCCTCCGCTACCAACCACCCTCCAACGTTTCATTACATCATCTACAGCTACTGTTATTGTCATGTTGTCATTACCTGCTAAGAAAGTTTTCTTGCTCTATCATACTGGGCACAACGTGAGATACACAGATTAGCTATAAACACGAGCACTGCAAACACCTGGATTTTGCAGTCTCCCTCTTCAAGTCCCCCTTCAGAGACTGACTGCTTGTTGAGAACAAGTGACGGGCAGAATCTCCCATCCACACAGCACCAACCTCCTCTCTATTCCACACAGCACCAACCTCCTCTCTATTCCACACAGCACCAACCTCCTCTCTATTCCACACAGCACCAACCTCCTCTCTATTCCACACAGCACCAACCTCCTCTCTATTCCACACAGCACCAACCTCCTCTCTATTCCACACAGCACCAACCTCCTCTCTATTCCACACAGCACCAACCTCCTCTCTATTCCACACAGCACCAACCTCCTCTCTATTCCACACAGCACCAACCTCCTCTCTATTCCACACACCAAAATGCAGTATTTCAGTCTATGATTGCCATGTGAGTGTACAAAAAATATGTTAAAATAAATGAATCACACACCTGTACCAAAACAAAATCCAAGTTAATCTATTTAAATCTTAAATATTGGCAGGTTGGTTTTCACAGCTGTTTCACAAGGGGTTCATTGTTGTAAATTGTAACGTATCCCTTGAAGGTACTTGTTGGTTCAACATGATTCATTGCTGTATCCTAGGAACAACAATAGATACATATATATTCAACCACAAGGGTGTACTAATGAGCTATGAGAGATATATATATTTTTTTATCATAATTTTTATTTATTTTTTTATTTTACCGTTATTTTACCAGGTAAGTTGACTGAGAACACGTTCTCATTTGCAGCAACGACCTGGGGAATAGTTACAGGGGAGAGGAGGGGGATGAATGAGCCAATTGTAAACTGGGGATTATTAGGTGACCATGATGGTTTGAGGGCCAGATTGGGAATTTAGCCAGGACACATAATAGAGGACAACTGAAATAATAAGGAATAAAAACACGCCGGCGAGACAAGCCAGTGTATGAATCTAATGTATTTGCATACAAATGGAGTGGAAATGAGCTGACTTTGTGATCTGTAAGGTCAGTAACATTAATGTGTCCAGCAGATTACACGTTTTCTTTGCTATTTCTGAAACATAGCCATGTTTAAGACATGGATTTCATGATGTTGAAATGGACCCAATAGTAGTCTGAAGTAATGTTTTCATCTTATTAGCTAAACAAATCTTGTTTAAACAGCGAAATTATTGCGGAAATCAGCTTTTTTGCATAGCGGGATGAAAAGAACGTCATTTAGGCAGTAATGATCTCCAAAATTCTACGCATTAGGTCATCACACCGTTGATATTGCAACGGACGCTAATCGTTTTTTGAGGCAAACCCTCCGTGTGCCAGGACACAAAGAAAGTTGACTTATATGGCTTGGTGTTGAATCCTGAGAAGGTCCTGTAATATGTTGCATACTAGATCTGACCTCCTCTGTCACCTGTTTGTAGGACTGAGGTAGAGTCTGTACAGATGAGTGTTGACTTATATGGCTTGGTGTTGAATCCTGAGAAGGTCCTGTAATATGTTGCATACTAGATCTGACCTCTTCTGTCACCTGTTTGTAGGACTGAGGTAGAGTCTGTACAGATGAGTGTTGACTTATATGGCTTGGTGTTGAATCCTGAGAAGGTCCTGTAATATGTTGCATACTAGATCTGACCTCCTCTGTCACCTGTTTGTAGGACTGAGGTAGAGTCTGTACAGATGAGTGTGCTTGGTGGTTTCTTCTATCCAGGCTAGGGTTAAGCTACAGGCCATGAGTTCAGAGGGGAATATTGGAAGGTTATATATTAGTCTTGTCACGGGGTCCTTGGAGCCGTCTGTGTAAATGTGTGTTGCGACGTGGTGTTGTGACTTTACAGAACCTGCTGTCAGCTGTCCTACCGCCCCTTCATCCTCTCCTTCCAGAATCATCTAACCGGCAGACATTTTGTCAGCTGGTTATTGTCATGCAAAAGACTGCCGGTCTCAGGGTAATTGACCGTTAATTAACATAAACATGTTTAGCATCCCAAGGATCCACTCATACAAGCAGCATACACGCCTCTGATGTGATTTCATGTGATGGACTTACACAAAATAGTCCAAATTGGTGAAGTGAAATGAAAAAAAAGACTTGTTTCAAAACATCCTAAAAAAAATGTCATGGAAAAGTGGTGTGGCATATGTATTCACCCCCTTTACTATGAAGCCCTAAATAAGATCTGGTGCAACCAATTACCTTCAGAAGTCACATAATTAGTTAAATAAAGTTCACCTGTGTGCAATCTAAGTGGCACATGATCTGTCACATGATCTCAGTATACAGCTGAAGTCGGAAGTTTACATATACAGTGATCCCTCGCCACTTCGCGGTTCACTTATCGCGGATTCGCTATTTCGCGGATTTTCATAATGCATTTTTTTTTTTTTTTTGGTGCATTGTGCTCTGCATTCTGATTCGCTAAAAACTCACTCCCGCTTCTTGTATCAAAACATGCTACGAATTGTGCTATCATTTTGTCGTCTCGTGCAGTTATGTGTACGTACATAAAACAGCTTGGCAAATTTACATTAAGTTGGCCAAATTATCTTGTAATTTCGAACATCTCCTAAACCCATAATGTCGACGAAACGGCCTGGACCGACAAAAGCACCTGCGGATGGGCCCAAACGGCGGAAGATGCTACCTATCTCAGATAAAGTTAAACTTCTGGACATGCTAAGGGAAGGTAAAAGCTATGCAGCCGTTGCTCGCCATTACGGAATCAATGAATCTTCCGTTCGTTACATAAAGAAGGAGGAAAAAAACATAAGGACGACAGCAGCAGTCAATTTGAATACGAATGCAAAAAGGGTTGTAACTGTCCGCAACAAGACCATGGTACGGATGGAGACGGCATTAGCTCTGTGGATTAATGACTGCAGGAAAAAAAACATAACCCTGGATACAAACGTTATCTGCACAAAAGCGAGAATGCTGTATGAAAACTTTGCTGTCAGTGACGGGGAAGAGGGAGAGGATGCCGGGCCCTCAGCAAGTGCTGCTGACACAGTGGGAGAGGATGCCAGGCCCCCAGCAAGTGCTGCTGACAAAGTGCCAAGCGCATTTAATGCAAGCAAGGGCTGGTTTGAAAAGTTTAAGAAACGCTTTGGACTTAAAAATGTTTGTCTGCACGGTGAGATGGCGTCTGCGGATACCGCTGAGGCAGAAGCCTTCGTGAACAATAAATTCAAGGCGATCATTGAGGAGGGGGGATATAAGCCCGAACAAGTTTTTAACATGGATGAGACTGCCTTATTTTGGAAACGAATGCCCTCCCGCACCTTCATCATGCAGGAAGAAGCCAAAGCCCCAGGATTTAAAGTTCACAAAGACCGTTTGACCCTGGCTATGTGCGGAAATGCCGCAGGTTTCATGATTAAACCGGGGCTGATTTACAGGTCTAAAAATCCCAGGGCGCTGAAAAACAAAAATAAGGATGATTTGCCTGTTTACTGGATGTACAATGCAAAGGCTTGGATGACAAAAGCGCTCAATCTGGATTGGTTCAAAAACTGTTTCATCCCGGAGGTCAAGTGTTATTTGAGAGGAAAGGGACTGAACTTTAAAGTGCTTCTGCTCCTTGACAACGCCGGAGGTCACGGTAATGATTTGGCATATGATGGTGTGCAAATCGAATTTCTGCCGCCAAACACTACATCCCTGATTCAGCCCATGGACCAAGGAGTCATCCGTGCTTTCAAGGCTCTCTATACGCGCAACACCCTGCAACATCTTGTTGACGCTATGGACTCGGATCAAGATTTCTCACTGAAGGACTACTGGCGTGGATACACCATCGCATCGTGTCTCCAAAACATTCAGAGGGCCATTCAGGAAATGAAAACGGAAACTCTGAAGGCCTGCTGGAAAAAACTATGGCCAGAGGCAGTGCAAAACGCAACCGGAGGCTCGCTTGACGAGGTCCACCACTCTGCCGTAGAAACAGCTGTGAATCTGGCTAAACAGATTGGAGGAGACGGCTTTAATGACATGAGTCCGGATGACATAAACGCCCTGATTGATGGAGACGCACAGCCGCTGACCGATGCAGAGCTGGCAGAAATGACAAAGCCACAAAGCGACGATGAAAGAGAAGAGGGAGAAGAGGACACGAGAGATGAGGAGGAAGGACTAACGCTTGGTCGCTTAGCAACCATGGTGCGAATGGCCACTGAACTTAAGCGAGTAGCTGAGGAATGGGACCCTTTGATGAGCCGTTCATTACAGTTCTCCAACGTAATCGATGGTGGCATGTCGGTGTACAAGGATCTTTTTGCAAAGAAGAAAAAAGAGCGACAACAGCTGCCTATCACTATGTTCTTCTCCCGAACAAACACACCTGCACCGCGGGCTTCAGAAGAAGAGAACACTGCAGAGTGCAGTCAGGATGCAGCGGCCCAGTCTGAAGAGCAGTGAAACGGCCTACACGTGAGTCACTGTATTTGTATACATGTAATAGTTGCTAATTGTAAAAAAAAAAAAAGTTTTCTATTTCGCGGATTTCACTTATCGCGGGTCATTTTCGGAACGTAACCCCCGCGATAAACGAGGGATTACTGTACCTTAAAACCAAATACATGTAAACTCAGTTTTTCACAGTTCCTGACATTTAATCCTAGTAAAAATTCCCTGTCTTAGGTCAGTTAGGATCACCACTTTATTCTAAGAATGTGAAATGTCAGAATAATAGTAGAGAGAATGATTTTATTTCAGCTTTTATTTCTTTCATCACATTCCCAGTGGGTCAGAAGTTTACATACACTCAATTAGTATTTGGTAGCATTATCTTTAAATTGTTTAACTTGGGTCAAACGTTTCAGGTAGCCTTCCACAAGCTTCCCACAATAAGTTGGGTGAAATTTGGTCCATTCCTCCTGACAGAGCTGGTGTGACTGAGTCAGGTTTGTAGGCCTCCTTGCTCACACAAGCTTTTTCAATTCTGCCCACAAATGTTCTATGGGATTGAGGTCAGGGCTTTGTGATGGCCACTCCAATACCTTGACTTTGTTGTCCTTAAGCCATTTTGCCACAACTTTGGAAGTATGCTTAGGGTCGTTGTCCATTTGGAAGACCCATTTACGACCAAGCTTTAACTTCCTGACTGATGTCTTGAGATGTTGCTTCAACATATCCACATAATTTTCCACCCTCATGATGCCATCTATTTTGTGAAGTGCACCAGTCCCTCCTGCAGCAAAGCACCCCCACAACATGATGCTGCCACCCCGTTCTTCACGGTTGGGATTGTGTTCTTCGGTTTGCAAGCTCCTTTTTCCTCCAAACATAACGATGGTCATTATGTCCAAACAGTTCAGGTACACCTCCACTTGACTCAAATGATGTCAATTAGCCGATCAGAAGCTTCTAAAGCCATGACATAATTTTCTGGAATTTTCCAAGCTGTATAAAGGCGCAGTCAACTTAGTGTATGTAAACTTCTGACCCACTGGAATTGTGATACAGTGAATTATAAGTGAAATAATCTGTCTTTAAACAATTGTTGGAAAAATGACTTGTGTCATGCACAAAGTAGATGTCCTAACCGACTTGCAAAAACTATAGTTTGTTAACAAGAAATTGGTGGAGTGGTTGAAAAACAAGTTTTAATGACTCCAACCCAAGTGTATGTAAACTTCCAACTTCAACTGTACACCTGTTCTGAAAGGCCCCAGAGTCTGCAGCACCACTAAGCAAGGGGCACCATCAAGCAAGGGGCATCATTAAGACCAAGGAGCTCTCCAAACAGGTCAGGGACAAAGTTGTGGAGAAGTACAGATCAGGGATGGGTTATAAAAAAATATCCGAAACGTTGAACATCCCACGGAGCACCATTAAATCCATTATTAAAACATGGAAAGAATATGGCACCACAACAAACCTGCCAAGAGAGGGCCGCCCACCAAAACTCACAGACCAGTCAAGGAGGGCATTAATCAGAGAGGCAACAAAGAGACCAAAGATAACCCTGAAGGAGCTTCAAAGCACCACAGCGGAGATTGGAGTATCTGTCCATAGGGCCCCTTTAAGCCGTACACTCCACAGAGTTGGGCTTACGGAAGAGTGGCCAGAAAAAAATAAGCAAACACGTTTGGTGTTCACCAAAAGTCATGTGGGAGACTCCCCAAACATATGGAAGAAGGTACTCTGGTTAAATGAGACTAAAATTGATATTTTTGGCCATCAAGGAAAACGCTATGTCTGGCGCAAACCCAACACCTCTCATCACCCCGAGAACCCCATCCCCACAGTGAAGCATGGTGATGGCAGCATCATGCTGTGGGGATGTTTTTCATTGGCAGGGACTGGGCACTGGTCAGAATTGAAGGAATGATGGATGACGCTAAATACAGGGTAATTCTTGAGGGAAACCTGTTTCAGTCTTCAAGAGATTTGAGACTGGGGCGGAGGTTCACCTTCCAGCAGGACAATAACCCTAAGCATACTTCTAAAGCAACACTCAAGTGGTTTACGGGGAAACATTTAAATGTCTTGGAATGGCCTAGTCAAAGCCCAGACCACAATCCAATTAAGAATATGTGGTATGACTTAAAGATTGCTGTTCACCAGCTCTCAGTTTAACTAGTGGAGTTTAAAGAAGTGTTGAACTCAGGCCCAGTTAAACTAGTGAAGCTTAAAGAAGTGTGGCTTTTCCTTCCTCAGCTTTATCGATTTGTGTGGACTAACTTTGTGAGAGAATTTGTCTGTTAAACTATTTGAAAGGAAACTATTGATTTCAAAAGTAGAGCATAAATATTTCTCTGACTAAAACCAAAAATAACCATGGCAACCCTTGGTAAAGCCCTTAGCTGTAGAGTGTTCTTGTATTTGGTTCAAAAACAAGCTCTGAGAAAAACAGATCCATGACCAATAACGTTTCACACTGGAAGTCAGATCGGAAATCAAATACAGTAGGCCTACATATAGTCTCATTAAAATAAAGATGCATTAAAATCTGTAAAAATCATAACACATTACATTATTTGTTTCACTAAATACTCCAATGACAGTTTTTCAGTCAAATTCCTCAAAAACATTGTATTTCAATATAAGGTCTAGTCTAGTTCATGCCTCCGTTCCAGCCATACATGAAGTGAAGCCCTTTGTCAAAATGAAACTCTTTGAAGTTGCCAACTATCCAATGCTCTCATACCTTCAGCAGCAGAACTTAATGAATGTGTTTAATCCTGAAACTTCATTTCTAAAGCAAAGCCTTGTTATCTACCTCTTGAAAGGCAAACATTCAGAAGAAAACGAAACAGAGAAATGAACATTATCTTCATCCAGGAGAAGTAAATGCAAGCACATAAAATGTCAATTCATGCATTCAAACAAGACAACTGCCACATAAATAAATTGCCTCATGTAAATGTAATTTTCAAACTCCAGTATAGAGCAGACACACACACACACACACACACACACACACACACACACACACACACACACACACACACGCACACACACAAGCACACACACAAGCACACACACAAGCACACGCACACACACGACTACTCTGAATCTCAACAGTACTGTATACACATATCTCACATGACATTCTAACATTAATCATAGTGACACCGCTCTCACAACACAGAGCCCTGCGTAACACTAACTGTGCACTTCTGGAACCTAACACTGACCGTGCACTTCTAGAACCTAACAGTAACCGTGCACTTCTAGAACCTAACACTGACCGTGCACTTCTAGAACCTAACACTGACCGTGCACTTCTAGAACCTAACACTGACCGTGCACTTTTAGAACCTAACACTGACCGTGCACTTCTAGAACCTAACACTAACTGTGTACTTCTAGAACCTAACACTGACTGTGCACTTCTAGAACCTAACACTGACCGTGCACTTCTAGAACCCAACACTATCTGTGCACTTCTAGAACCTAACACTAACCGTGCACTTCTAGAACCTAGCCCTTCTAGAACATAACATTAACTGTGAACTTCTAGAACCTAACACAACCGTGCACTTCTAGAACCTAGCCCTTCTAGAACATAACATTAACTGTGAACTTCTAGAGCCTAACACTAACCGTGCACTTCTAGAACCTAGCCCTTCTAGAACCTAACATTAACTGTGAACTTCTAGAACCTAACACTAACCGTGCACTTCTAGAACCTAGCCCTTCTAGAACCCAACATTAACTGTGAACTTCTAGAACCTAAAACTATCTGTGCACCTCTAGAACATCACAATAACTGTGCACTTCTAGAATCTAACACTGTAAACCTCTAGAACCTAACACTAACCGCGCACTTCTAGAACCTAACACTAACCGTGCACTTCTAGAACCTAACACTATCCGTGCACTTCTAGAACCTAACACTAACTGTGCACTTCTAGAACCTAACACTAACTGTGCACTACTAGAACCTAACAATAACCGTGCACTTTTAGAACCTAACACTAACCGTGCACTACTAGAACCCCAGCGTACAGTAATATTTACAATTTCACAAACACAGAAGGACGTAAAGACATGAAGACATTAAGATAGATGAATACTTGACGAAAGGAAGATAGATGAAGACATGAAGATTCATGAAGATATGAAGACATATGAAGATAGTTGAAGACATGAAGATAGATGAAGACAACAAGATAGACGAAGACACAAGAAGACATGAAGATAGATGAAGACATGAAGATAGATGAAGACATGAATACGTGAAGATAGATGAAGACATGAAGATAGATGAAGACATGAATACATGAAGATAGATGAAGACATGAATACATGAAGATAGATGAAGACATGAAGATAGATGAAGACATGAAGACATGAAGATAGATGAATCCATGAATATAGATGAAAACATGAAGATAGATGAAGACATGAAGACAGATGAAAACATGAAGATAGATGAGGACATGAAGATAGATGAGGACATGAAGATAGATGAATGAAGACATGAAGATAGATGAGGACATGAAGATAGATGAGGAAATGAAGATAGATGAAGACATGAAGATAGATGAAGACATGACGATAGATGAGGACATGAAGATAGATGAAGACATGAAGATAGATGAAGACATGAAGATAGATGAAAACATGAAGATAGATGAAGACATGAAGATAGATGAAGACATGAAGATAGATGAAGACATGAAGATAGATGAAGACATGAAGATAGATGAAGACATGAAGATAGATGAAGACATGAAGATAGATGAAGACATGAAGATAGATGAAGACATGAAGATAGATGAAGACATGAAGATAGATGAGGACATGAAGATAGATGAAGACATGAAGATAGATGAGGACATGAAGATAGATGAAGACATGAAGATAGATGAAGACATGAAGATAGATGAAGACATGAAGATAGATGAAGACATGAAGATAGATGAAGACATGAAGATAGATGAAGACATGAAGATAGATGAAGACATGAAGATAGATGAAGACATGAAGATAGATGAAGACATGAAGATAGATGAAGACATGAAGATAGATGAAGACATGAAGATAGATGAGGACATGAAGATAGATGAAGACATGAAGATAGATGAAGACATGAAGATAGATGAAGACATGAAGATAGATGAAGACATGAAGATAGATGAGGACATGAAGATAGATGAAGACATGAAGATAGATGAAGACATGAAGATAGATGAAGACATGAAGATAGATGAAGACATGAAGATAGATGAAGACATGAAGACATGAAGATAGATGAAGACATGAAGACATGAAGATAGATGAAGACATGAAGACAGATGAAGACATGAAGACAGATGAAGACATGAAGATAGATGAAAACATGAAGATAGATGAAGACATGAAGATAGATGAGGACATGAAGATAGATGAAGACATGAAGATAGATGAGGACATGAAGACATGAAGATAGATGAGGACATGAAGATAGATGAATGAAGACATGAAGATAGATGAGGACATGAAGATAGATGAGGAAATGAAGATAGATGAAGACATGAAGATAGATGAAGACATGACGATAGATGAGGACATGAAGATAGATGAAGACATGAAGATAGATGAGGACATGAAGATAGATGAGGACATGAAGATAGATGAAGACATGAAGATAGATGAGGACATGAAGACATGAAGATAGATGAGGACATGAAGATAGATGAAGACATGAAGATAGATGAAGACATGAAGATAGATGAAGACATGAAGATAGATGAAGACATGAAGATAGATGAAGACATGAAGATGAAACATAACAGCATCATCTGACAGTGAATATTGGTTCCCATCTCCGAATAGAACAGAAACAACAAAGGGAAATGCTTTTTAAACCATCCAACCCTCATTATAAGTCCAACCCACCCACTCTCTCACCCAGCCGGCCGCTGACACACACACACACACACACACACACACACACACACACACACACACACACACACACACACACACACACACACACACACACACACACACACACACACACACACACACACACACAGTAAAGCTGTAGTTAGAAGAAAGTGCTCCATTGCAACAACAATAACAACAGTACCCTTGATCCTTCGTCTGATGACCCCCAGCCGGCACTTGAGCGAAACAGAAAACATATCCTCGTTTCTCCTCCTCTGTTCCTCATCGACTCATTGTTAAAAAAAAAATTTTTTTTAAAGACTTCTGTGAGGAGCACTCTGTAATAAGTCACATGACACTCGGCTCTAAGGAGCTAGCTGTCTCAATCAGGCTCGTTCTCCCTCTCTGTCACTGGCTCTCCTTTCTCTCTACACATGAAACCCCCCTTCAGACTAGAGGAACTTCGAGCGCTCTAAGGTGAGGTGGTAGTGGTGGCATCAACCAGAAGCCAGAAGAAGAAGAGCGCATGTCTAGAAGCAGACACAGAGGACGGATCTAACTGACAGCAAAATGTTTTACTGCAGCTGGACGCTGTAAAGAGAGAGGAGTCTAAGCTGCATAGAGGATGAATTCTGGGAGCTCCCTGTCATTCATTGCGATCAGCACAAGAATATTGACTGATTAATATTCATAAACCTCCGCTCCTCTGTTTCTGGAGGCTGGCTCGGTTTCACTCTGCTTCCCACTTTCTCCTCCGTCTCTTGTTTCTGTCTCTCTCTCTCTCTCTCTCTCTCTCTCTCTCTCTCACACACACACACACAGACATGCACACTACTACACACCACTGTATGACAGAACATCTGTAGGGAATTGTACTGAATTACATGGTTCCTTATTGGAGTCCCTTCCTCCACCACCATCAGCAGCAGCAGCAGCCATCCCATCCAGACAGTGTTATTAATCACTACAATGTGTATAGGTTTAATAACCTGTCAGAACTCAACACAACACAGCACGACTATCAGCTTCATTAGTCTCAATGACTAGAACACACAGTTAAACAGTACAATATCAGTAGGATATTACAACTACTGTATGTCAAGAGACTACATGTACTGTATCTGCAGGGAAAGAAGTGAAAGGAGAGAAGTGTTACCTCTCTTTTTTCTAGATGACAAATGACACCGAGCCTAAAGCACACAGAGAACTGTACACAACAGATCAGTACATACTAGAACCGAGTCAGAGACAACATAAACATGATGATAGAAGTGTTACAGATGCCGCATCTTAATTTGATCGTCCTGTTGTTGCAAACTTGTGGTGTATTCGAGGTTTAAAAATGCTTGAAAAGTTTGTAATTTCCACTTTAAAATGTCAGATCTGATTTGCACTAACGAAAAATATATCAACCCCTACAATGATTTTTCTTTCATTATAATCCAGATAATAATTCACATTTCCTGTTGCTACAGGATTATTTTCCTGCTGTGAGGAATTGGCTCAAATTAAGACACTTAGCCTCTTCTTTATTCCAGCTGAGTTTAGAGATGGATTAAAGTCTCAAAATATTTCTAATTAAAATAATATCTTCCAACAAACAGCTATAGCTATCAGAATATGACATCTGGGGCCAATATTGATCCGATGATGAATGATGGCTTCTGAAAGCCAAACGTTTGATCGTTGGGAGATGCCATTGATAGCGACAAATTGGTACTCAAGTTTCTCCCCTCTCTAAAGATTGTAACACTGTCTGTATATTTGATAAGAGACAAAACCACCATGGTGAGCATAGTGTTGAGGGAATTCAATTATCTGTACTCTGACTAGGAGTTTGCAACGGTTGAAGAGTGATTGCATTCGTTTTGGAACCAAGCTGCCTCCCGGGCGTGTGCCTGGTGCCCCGTTCTGGCCAACGGCGAAGTCGCTCAAAACACAAGTGACGTAGGTTAAGCACGTGGAGTAATGAGTAGGATTCTGTATTTTTACATGCAAAAGTGATTGCTTTTGATTTAAAAAAAAAGAAGCTTTATCTGCCATGCCAATGAAAACTAGTTTGAAAATTAAAACATTTTTTATGGAAATAAAACATGTTTTATGTAAAAGAGTTGTATATTTCTGAACGATGCATCATCTTAACTAAGTCGGTTAAGAACAAATTCTTATGTTACAATGACGGCCTACCCCGGCCAAACCCTCCCCTAACATATAACCGTTAGTGTTTATTTGTGAAGGGCACTCCTCCCTCACCACTTTTGCCACAGGCCGGTGCACCACTGGTCAAAGTTAGCTTAATCAAACTGTATTACAAACAACATAAGCAGCGGCAACATTCTCTGCTATGTGAATTAACTGGAGGGTTAATTCAAGCACAGGCCCCTGGGTTCAAATACTATTTAAAATATCTAAATTACTTTCACATACATTCTAAGTAAGTACTCACATATATTTTATTTTTTGAAAAAACAAGAAGTTGAATATTAATGTATTTAGAAATACACTTGGAAAGTAATAAAAAAATACTTGAATAGACTCCCATGTATTTAAAGGTGCAATATGCAGAAATAGCTCTGCCATTTCCTGGTTGCCTCATTTCAGTTAAGGTGACAAAACAAGCAAAATAATGTATTTTCAGCTGTTTGAAGCTGGTGTACAAAACCCGAGAGTAGAAGATGCAAAAACAAAAGTGAACGGGAAGCATAGAAATAGAGCACATAGAACAGATCTACCGCTTCTTAGACTTGCTTTCAAAGAGAATGACAGATCTATAACTGACGTTTCTATGTGACATTTAGTCGGGTCGCCCCAAAAAGTTATATATTGTAGCTTTAACCCAGATATTTGAAAATACTCTATGTAAATAAGACTATGTGCTTATTTACAAATAAACATTCAAATACAAAATAAAAGTAATTGTTTTGGGCTATGTATTTGAAAATACTCACAATTTATAAATGCATTTGAAACCCAGGTCTGGTGACTAGTATTGCTACTAGTATGTGGCTGATAAGTATTGTTCAGCTAAACTAGTTACATGATATCACAGCAATGGTACCGACAGAGATAGTCGCCTCGCATCAGGTCATTAGGAAACTATGCAGTAATTAGTTTTTTTAATGTATTATTTCTTACATTGTTAGCCCAGAAAATCTCAAGTGTTATTATATACAGCCGGAAAGAACTCTTGTATATAAAAGCGTCAACTTACCAACATTACGACCAGGAATACGTCTTTCCCGAAGCGGATACATTGTTTGGACCTTCACCCTGGACATGGGATCTTATCCCAGAGGCCGACCCAAAACAACACGGTCGCCGCAGGAGAGGCAGACAGAGCAGCCTACTGGTCAGACTTAGAAGGCGAGCACACCATCCACCGCTTCCGAGCATATTACTCGCCAATATCCAATCTATAGACAACAAGGTGGATGAAGTTAGGGCACGAGTTGCCTTCCAGAGAGACATCAGAGATTGTAACATTTTGTGTTTCATGGAAACATGGCTCACTCGGGATATGTTGTCAGAGTCGGTACAGCCACCTGGTTTCTACATGCATCGCACCGACAGAAACAAACATCTCTCTGGTAAGAAGAAGGGCGGGGGTGTATGCCTTATGATTAACGACTGATGGTGTAATCATAACAACATACAGGAACTCAAGTCCTTTTGTTCACCTGACCTAGAATTCCTTACAATCAAATGCCGACCGCATTAACTACCAAGAGAATTATCTTTGATATAGTCACAGCCGTGTATATTCCCCCCAAGTAGATACCTCAACGGCCCTGAAAGAACTTCACTGGACTCTATGTAAATTGGAAACCATATCTCCTGAGGTTGCATTTATTGTAGCTGGGGATTTTAACAAAGTTAATCTGAGAACAAGGCTTCCTAAATTCTATCAGCATTTCGAATGCTCAACACGAGCTGGTAGCATTCTGGACCATTGCTACTCTAACTTCCGCGAGGCATACAAAGCCCTCCCCCGCCCTCCCTTAGGAAATCTGACCATGACTCCATTTTGTTGCTCCCAGCCTATAGACAGAAACTAAAACAGGAAACGCTCGTGCTCAGGTCTATCCAACACTGGTCTGACCAATCGGAATACACGCTTCAAGATTGCTTCGATCAATTGGACTGGGATATGTTCCGGGTAGCCTCAGACAATAACATTGACGTATACGCTGACTCGGTGAGCCAGTTTATTAGCAAGTGTATTGGAGATGTTGTACCCACTGTGACTATTAAAACCTTCCCTAAGGTTGATGGCAGCATTCGTGCAAAACTGAAAGCGCGAACCACCGAATACAAATACAACAACTTCTTTGCTCGCTTTGAGGACAATAGAGTGCCACTGACACGGCCAGCTACCAAAGTCTGAGGGCTCTCCTTCACAGTGGCCAACGTGAGTAAAACATTTAAACGTGTTAACCCTTGCAAGGCTGCTGGCCTAGATCCCTAGCCACGTCCTAAGAGCATGTGCAGACCAGCTGGCTGGCGTGTTTACGGACATATTCAATATCTCCCTATCCCAGTCTGCTGTGCCCACATGCTTCAAGATGGCCACCATTGTTCCTGTTCCCAAGAAAGCTAAGGTAACTGAACTAAATGACTATCGCCCCGTAGCACTCACTTCTGTCATCATGAAGTGCTTTGAGAGACTAGTCAAGGATCATCTCACCTCCACCCTACCTGATACCCTAGACCCACTCCAATTTGCTTACCGCCCCAATAGGTCCACAGACGACGCAATCGCCATCACACTGCCCTAACCCATCTGGATAAGAGGAATACCTATGTAAGAATACTGTTCATTGACTAAAGCTCAGCATTTTACACCATAATACCCTCCAAGCTTGCCATTAAGCTCGAGAACCTGGGTCTCGACCCCGCCCTGTGCAACTGGGTCCTGGACTTTCTGACAAGCCGCCCCCAGGTGGTGAGGGTAGGAAACATCTCCACCCCGCTGATCCTCAACACTGGGGCCCCACAAAGGTGCATCCTCAGCCCTCTCCTGTACCCCCTGTTCACCCACGACTGCGTGGCCATGCACGCCTCCAACTCAATCATCAAGTTTACAGACGACACCACAGTGGTAGGCTTGATTACCAACAACGACGAGGCGGCCTACAGGGAGGAGGTGAGGGCCCCCGGAGTGTGGTGTCAGGAAAATAACCTCGCACACACCTACAGCACCTGATGTCACAGTAAGGACAAAAAGATAATCAAGGACAACAACCACCCGAGCCACTGCCTGTTCACCCCGCTATCAACCATAAGGCAAGTGCATCAAAGCTGGGACCAAGAGACTGAAAAACTGCTTCTATCTCAAGGCCATCAGATTGTTAAAACGTCCCTTCCACGGGACGGTTGAGCTAATGTAGGCTAATGCGATTAGCATGAGGTTGTAAGTAACAAGAAAATATATCTGATATTGGCAGAAAGCTTAAAATCTGGTTAATCTAATAGCACTGTCAAATTTACAGTAGCTTTTACAGTGAAATAATACCATGCTATTGTTTGAGAGCGCACAATTTTGAACATGAAAAGTTATTAATAAACAAATTAGGCACATTTGTGCAGTTATGACACAAAAGTTTGAACAGAAATGCAATGGTTCATTGGATCAGTCTAAAACATACACTTGCACATACACTGGTGCCATCTAGTGGCCAACATCTAAATTGCACCTGGGCTTGAATAATACATGATGGCCTTTCTCTTGCATTTCAAAGATGATGGTACAAAAAAATACAAAAGAACGGTTGGTTTTTCTTTGTTTTATCTTTTACCAGATCTATTGTGTTACATTCTCCTACATTCCTTTCACATTTCCATAAACTTGCAAGTGTTTCCTTTCAAATGGTGCCAAGAATATGCATATCCTTGCTTCAGGGCCTGAGCTACAGGCAGTTAGATTTGGGTATGTCATTTTCGGCGAAAATTGACAGCCATCACTAACATAAAGAGGCTGCTGCCAACATACAGACTCAAATCTCTGCCAACTTTAATACATTTTATAAATGGATTTAATAAAGGTATCACGAGTCACTTTAAATAACGGGACTTTAATAATATCTACAAATCTTACATTACTCATCTCATATGTATATACTGTATTCTATACCATCTACTGCATCTTGCCTATGCCGCACGGCCATCGCTCATCCATATATTTATATGTACATATTCTTATTCATCCCTTTACATTTGTGTGCATAAGGTAGTCGTTGTGAATTTGTTAGATTACTTGTTAGATATTACTACATGGTCGGAACTAAAAGCACAAGCATTTCACTACACTCGCATTAACATCTGCTAACCATGTGTATGTGACCGATACAATTTGATGTGATTACACTATGAAAAGCCAAACTGATTCATTGTATTAATAAACAATACTATTGTTGTCAGGATGATCTATTGCTTCCTCATCAGTGATGAATGCTGTATACAGCAGGTGAACTGAGGATAAACCTGACTGGAGCTAAAGGCTAGAACATGTAACTCTCTCCTAGACCCAAGCACTGATCGTTTCAATAGCCACACAGCCGCAAGCTGTTTCTCCTGTCTCAGCCAGGCAGGTATTCCCTATTTAGTGCACTACTTTTTACCAGGGCCTATAGGGTTTTGGTCTAAAGTAGTGCACTATATAGGGAGCCATTTGAGACGTAGACTCTGCAGCTATTACCCCTCCGGGGACCGGGGGAGAGGAGAGGAGACCCCCGAACACGGAGAGGTCATTGGCAATTCCTCCACTGATTCATTATCACTACACACAAAACCATACACACACAAAGATGCACATACATCTCTCTCTCTCTCTCTCTCTCTCTCTCTCTCTCTCTCTCTCTCTCTCTCTCTCTCTCTCTCTCTCTCTCTCTCTCTCTCTCTCTCTCTCTCTCTCTCTCTCTCTCTCTCTCTCTCTCTCTCTCTCTCTCTCTCTCTCTCTCTCTCTCTCTCTCTCTCTCTCTCTCTCTCTCTCTCTCTCTCTCTCTCTCTCTCTCTCTCTCTCTCTCTCTCTCTCTCTCTCTCTCTCTCTCTCTCTCTCTCTCTCTCTCTCTCTCTCTCTCTCTCTCTCTGATACACCATACTCCTTCTAGATACCGCTGAGTCTTATCTAATCACACACAGAGGTTGTACTTATCTAATCAGGTTGTACCCTCTGCAAATTATTAACCTGGCAGGCCTTCCCTGTTCCTCATCTCCGGTATAGCCACTAGCTGTTTAGTAGAGAGAGATGAGAGAGGATAAAGGGAAGAAAGCAAGAGAGAGAGAGAGGGAGAGGGATAGGGGAGAGAGAGAGAATGAGAAAGAGAGGGAGAGAGAGAAGATGAAGAAAGAGAGAGAGATAAAGAGAGAGAGAGAATGAGAAAGAGAGAGAGAGAAAGAAGAGAAAGAGGGAGAGAGACACAAAGAAAGAGAGAGGAGAGGGAGAGAGAGAGAAATAGAAAGTGAAAGAGAGAGAGAGCAAAAGAGAAAGAAGGGAGAGAGCGAGAGAGTAAGAAAGAGAGAGGGGAGAAGGTGATTTGAGGTGGTTAACAAAATGAGGACTGGTCTCTGAGGCCAAAACACTGGAATCAGTCTTAACATGGCATTCTACAGAACCACAGTCAAACTATCCTATAGGCACATAATATAACATAGGCATCATAAGATGTGAATGTGAATGATTCATATGCTTGCTTGGCTGACTCATCCATTTACCTGAATGTTTTGCCCAAATATCTAACCATCAGATAGTAGCTTGCCTCAGGGATTCTCTACCCTATTAACATAAGGTACAATATCTAACATATGCAATACACGATAAGCAGAGGAACTGAAAGTTAATCAAATCTGTAAGAAATAATTCAATCAGTGATTCATTCAATAGCTTTGGGAAATTAGACAGTTAATTACAATTTAATATCTTTATTAACCTCGTTCTACATGAAAGTTTCAAGGATACGTACAATTCTTACATGGTTTGCTATAAGAAAGGACATTTTGATTGAATAAAGTGATGCATGGATCAAGGGATCCATCATCATCACCACCATCATCACCATCACCATCACCATCATCATAATAACCATCATCATCACCATCAACATCATCATCACTGTCACCATCATCATCATCATCATCACCATCATCATCATCACCATCAGGTAGGCCGTCATTGTAAATAAGAATTTGTTCTTAACTGACTTGACTAGTTAAATAAAGGTTTAATATACTGTATTTTCTTTCAAAATGATGCTTACTCAGAGCTGACCAGCTGGCAAGTGTCTTTATCAACCTCTCTCTGACCCAGTCTGTAGTACATACATGTTTCAAGCAGACCACCATAGTCCCTGTGCCCAAGAACACCAAGGTAACCTGTCTAAATGACTACTCCCCCGTAGCACTCACATCTGTAGCCATGAAGTGCTTAGAAAGGCTGGTCATGGCTCACATCAACACCATGACACCCTAGACCCACTCCAATTCGCACACCGCACAAACAGATCCAAAGATGACGCAATCTCTATTGCACTCCACACTGCTCTCTCCCACCTAGAAAAGAGGAACACCTATGTGAGAATGTTGTTCATTGACTACAGCTCAGAGTTCAACACCATAGTGCCCTCCAAGCTCATCACTAAGCTCAGAACCACCTGGGACTGAACACCTCCCTCTGCAACTGGACCCTGGTCTTCCTGATGGGCCACCCCCCAGGTGGTGAGGGTAGGCAACAACACACCTGCCACGCTGACCCTCAACATGGGGACCCTTCAGGGGTGTGCTTAGTCCTGTACTCCTTGTTCACCCACAATTATGAGACAGCCTATAGGGAGGTCAGTCACCTGGCAGTGGGGTGCCAGGACAACAACCTTTCCCTCAACGTCAGCAAGACAAATTAACTGATTGTGGGCCACATCACTGGGGCCGAGCTCCCTGCCATCCAGGACCTCTAAACCAGGCGGTGTCAGAGGAAGGCACAAAAACTGTCAAAGACTCCAGCCACCCCTGAAACCAACAGTCTGAAACCAACAGGACCCGGAACAGCTTCTACCCCCAAGCCAAAGAGTGATAAATACTTAGTTAATTCTTGCCACTATAGGGGGTGCTGTTTCAACTTCGACATTTATCGTTCCCAAATTAAACTGCCTCGTACTCAATTCTTGCTCGTACAATATGCATATTATTATTACTATTGGATAGAAAACAATCTCTAGTTTCTAAAACCGTTTGAATTATGTCTGTGGGTAAAACAGAACTCATTCTGCAGCGAAATTCATGACAGGAACTGCGAAGGTCTGAAAACGAGGCTCTGTTCTCAGATCAGTTTAAAGCTCTGTATGTATCCTATGGGTCGACATGAACTGCACCCGCCTTCCCCTGGATGTCAGTAACCAATGAGAATTGGAATGGAGTTTCTACGCAGATCTCAGACCTTATAAAGCCCCAAGGAACGGAGGGAGCTCTCTTTTTGACGTTCGTCATGACGCAAAGCAAGACCTCAGGATGGCATTTTGAAACGCTCAGTTATCGGCCTTAGATATATCCGTCTGTAATTTAATTCGATATAGGTGTTAGAAACATCATAACGAAGTTATTTTAAACCGAGTTATATCAGTTTATGCGAGTATATTGCTATTTTCGGAATTTCCTTAGTATTGCGTTTTGAACATTTGGGCATGTCTGCGCCACATAGCTATTGTTAGCTGCTAATTCCAAAGTTGAAGAGGACGTTTTACAACCGAGCAACGATTATTTTGGACAAAGGACAACTTGCCCAAGATTCTGATGGAAGCTCGTCCAAAAGTAAGAGCTATTTATGATGTTATTTCGTATTTATGTGGAAAAATGTAAAAGGATTTGTCCGCCATTATTGCGGCACTGGTCTGGCTGTAACGCACACTGTATGTCTAGTAACGTTAATTTTAAAAATCTAACACAGCGGTTGCATTAATAACTAATGCATCTTTCATTTGCTGTCCAACCTGTATTTTTTAGTCAAGTTTACGATTATTTATCGATTAGATTAGGTGCCTCTCCAAGATGGCGCCGGACAGAATGCATGAAATGCTGCTACTGATCACATTGTATAACCACGATTTGTGCTGCTAAATATGCACATTTTCGAACAAAACCTATATGCATTGTGTAATATGATGTTACAGGACTGTCATCTGATGAAGTTTATCAAGGTTAGTCCAATTATATATCTTTTGCTGGATTGTTACGATCGCTAACATTTGCTGCTGGTAAATGCGGTTGTGTTTCTGGCTATTGTGGTAAGCTAATATAATGCTATATTGTGTTTTCGCTGTAAAACACTTAAAAAATCTGACATATTGGCTGGATTCACAAGATGTTGGGCTTTCGTTTGCTGTACGCTGTGTATTTTTCAGAAATGTTTTATGATGAGTAATTAGGTATTTGACGTTGGTCTCTGTAATTATTCTGCCTGCATCGACGCTATTTCAGATTGCAGCTGCAATGTAGAACTGTGATTTATACCTGAAATATGCACATTTTTCGAACAAAACATATGCTATACAATAAATATGTTATCAGACTGTCATCTGATGAAGTTGTTTCTTGGTTAGTGGCTATTTATATCTTTATTTGGTCGAATTAGTGATGGCTACTGATGGAGTAAAAAACTGGTGGAGTAAAAAAAGTGGTGTCTTTTGCTAACGTGGTTAGCTAATAGATTTACATATTGTGTCTTCCCTGTAAAACATTTTAAAAATCAGAAATGATGGCTGGATTCACAAGATGTGTATCTTTCATCTGGTGTCTTGGACTTGTGATTTAATGATATTTAGATGCTAGTATTTACTTGTGACGCTATGCTAGGCTATGCTAGTCAGCTTTTTTACTGATGGGGGTGCTCCCGGATCCGGGTTTGGGAGGAATTAGAGGTTAACCTAATAGCCACCCGGACTATCTGCATTGACCCCCCTTTGCACTAACCCTGTTGACTCATCACATACGCTGCTGCTACCGCTTATTATCTATCCTGTTGCCTAGTTACTTTATCCATACCTATATGTACATATCTAGCTCAATCGACTCAGTACTTGCACTACAGAAGGTAGTGCGTACGGCCCAGTACATCACGGGAGCCAAGCTCCCTGCCATCCAGGACCTCTATACTAGGCGGTGTCAGAGGAAGGTCCAAAAAGCTCATTAACAGCTTCTAACCTCAAGCCATAACATAATGATCAGACCGCGGGTGCTATCGCACGCATGTTGATTTTGTCCACAAGAACTGGACAGGTAGGTTGAAATATCAAAACAAACTCTGGACCAAACATATTCATTTGGCGTCGAAAAGCATTAAACATTTTCTGCTGCTAGCTAATTTGTCCTGGGATATAATTATTTTTTATTTTTTTACTGAAATGCACAAGGTCCTCTACTCTACTGACAATTAATCCACAGATAAAACGGTCAACCAAATCGTTTCTAGTAATCTTTCCTCCTTCAGGCTTCTACTTCTTCTTCTTTGGACTTTACATGGCGGTTGGCAACCAACTTTAAGGTGCATTCCCACCACAAACTGGACTGGAGTGTGGACCTAAGTTCATCTCTCAATCACTCACGTGGGTATACGCTCCTGAAAACCAATGAGGAGATGGGAGAGCTGGGAGAGCTGGGACTAGCAGCACGTCAAGCGTCACAAACAGAAGTTGTATAACATGTACAGTTGAAGTCGGAAGTTTATATACACCTTAGCCAAATAGATTTAAACTCAGTTTACACAATTCCTGACATTTAATCCGAGTAAAAATCCCCTGTCTTAGGTCAGTTAGGATCACCACTTTATTTTAAGAATGTGAAATGTCAGAATAATAGTAGAGAGAATGATTTATTTCAGCTTTTATTTCTTTCATCACATTCCCAGTGGAACAGAAGTTTACATACACTCAATTAGTATTTGGTAGCATTGACTTTAAATGGTTTAACTTGGGTCAAACATTTCGGGTAGCCTTCCACAAGCTTCCCACAATAAGTTGGGTGAATTTTGGCCCATTCCTCCTGAGAGAGCTGGTGTAACTGAGTCAGGTTTGTAGGCCTCCTTGCTCGCACACGCTTTTTCAATTCTGCCCACAACTTGTCTATAGGATTGAGGTCAGGGCTTTGTGATGGCCACTCCAATACCTTGACTTTGTTGTCCTTAAGCCATTTTGTGGCTTAAGGACCAAGCAAAGAGTCACTGAGTTTGGAGGTAGACCTTGAAATACATCCAAAGGTACACCTCCAATTGACTCAAATTATGTCAATTAGCCAAACAGAAGCTTCTAAAGCCATGACATAATTTTCTGGAATTTTCCAAGCTGTTTAAAGGCACAGTCAACTTAGTGTATGTAAACTTCTGACCCACTGGATTTGTAATACAGTGAATTATAAGTGAAATAATCTGTCTGTAAACAATTGTTGGAAAAATTACTTGTGTCATGCACAAAGTAGATGTCCTAATTTACTTACCAAAAGTTTGTTAACAAGAAATTTGTGGAGTGGTTGAAAAATGAGTTTTAATGACTCTTGAACTTCTGACTTCAACTGTATGTGTAAGTTTATTTTGCAACACTCGTGCAAGCGATGCCGGGCGGAGTGGTCCGCATGTACAGTGGCTTGCAAAAGTATTCTCCCTCCTATTTTGTTGCTTTACAACCTGGAATTAAAATAGATTTTTGGGGTGTTTGTATCATTTGATTTACATGAGATGCCTACCACTTTGAAGATGCAAAATATATTTTTTGGTGAAACAAACAAGAAATAAGACAAGAAATCTGAAAACTTGAGCGTGCAAAACTATTCAGCCCCCCACCCCCCACCAAAGTCAATACTTTGTAGAGGCACCTTTTGCAGCAATTACAGCTGCAAGTTTCTTGGGGTATGTCTCTATAGGCTGGGCACATCTAGCTACTGGGATCTCTGCCCATTCTTCAAGGCAAAACTGCTCCAGCTCCTTCAAGTTGGATGGGTTCCGCTGGTGTACAGCAATCTTTAAGTCATACCATAGATTCTCAATTGGATTGTGGTCTGGGCTTTGACTAGGCCGTATGGATAAAGTTCATATTTATATCCAAAAATCTCAGTTTACATTGGTGCGTTATGTTCAGTAATGTTTTGCTTCCAAAACATCCGGTGATTTTGCAGAGAGCCACATCAATTTATAGAAATACTCATCATAAATGTTGATGAAAATACAAGTGTTTTGCATGGAATTAAAGATATACTTCTCCTTAATGCAACCGCTGTGTCAGATTTCAAAAAAGCTTTACAGCGAAAGCACACCATGGAATAATCTGAGTACAGCGCTCAGAGACCAAAACAAGCCATACAGGTACCTGCCATGTTGTGGAGTCAACAGAAGTCAGAAATAGCATTATAAATATTCACTTACCTTTGATGATCTTCATCAGAATGCACTCCCAGGAATCCCAGTTCCACAATAAATGTTTGTTTTGTTCGATAAAGTCCATAATTTATGTACCTCCTTTTTGTTTGCGCGTTTAGTTCACAAATCCAAAGGCGCGAGCACTAGGTCCAGACGAAAAGTCAAAACAGTTCCATTACAGTTCGTAGAAACATGTCAAACGATGTATATAATCAATCTTTAGGATGTTTTTATCATAAATCTTCAATAATGTTCCAACCGGACAATTCCTTTGTATTTAGAAATGAAAGGGAACGCAGCTCGCTCTCACGGCCTTGCGCGAGACCTAGCTCAAGGCATTCTGCCAGACCCCTTAGTCAAACAGCTCTTATTCGCTCCCCCTTCACAGTAGAAGCCTGAAACAAGGTTCTAAAGACTGTTGACTGTATTTTCTTAAAACGGCATTGTTGGTTAAGGGTTTGTAAGTAAGCATTTCACTGTATGCGGTGCATGTTGTTTACAAAGTATGTGACAAATCAAATTTTATTTGATCATCACTATAATTGTTGTCATCATCATCATCATCATCATCATCATCATCATCATCATCATCATCACCAGAGTCCGACAAACAAATCCAAGTGGTAGAAGAGAGAGATTAAATCCTCACTACTATGAATGAACAAGAACATTACGTTTGTTGGTGAGATTGAATCCTCTCTACTTTGAATGAACAGTAATTAATTTTGTTGGCGAAATTAAATCCTCTCAACTATGAATGAAGGAGAACATTATGTTTGTTGTAGAGAATAAATCCTCTCTACTATGAATGAAGGAGAACATTAGTTGGTGAGTTGTTTCCCCTGGGGTAGCTTGCTGGCTGGGAAGTTGATTAGTGTAGTTTGTAACACTCAAGTAATTCATCTCTACCAAGGTTCACTGGCGCCAGACTCCATCTCAGACCCCATCACCTTGTTGTACGCATCATGGATTTGCAGTAAGCAGACCTAACTGAGGTGGACTTGGTCTACTTTTAGAATGACTGAAGTCTTAGTGTGGAGCTGAGGAGAAACTATTTACATCTGAGGCTTTACTGATCCTAGTCCTCTGTGACTCAGTCGGTAGAGCATGGTACTTGCAATGCCAGAGTTGTGGGTTTGATTCCTGCTGGGGCCACCCACACAGGAAAATGTATGCATGACTGTAAGTTATTTTTGATTAAAGTGTCTGCTAAATGGCATATATAGTATCCCAGTCACTTCCAATTCATTCCTTACTCTTGGCCCTAATCCTTAGAGATTTGCAGATCTGTAATGTATAAACCAGCTTTTCCCAAACTCGGTCCTCTGGACTCCAAGGAGTGCACTTTTGAGTTTATGACCTAACACTACACAGCTGATCATCAATTAATCATCAAGGTATTATTGTTTTCTTTTTGGGGCGGGGGTAGATCAGCTTTAATATTGCTGATAGATTGTGCCTTCCATCATTGGGAATCCAAGATGGCGTAGCAGTCAGACGTCTTTTGTCCTTGTCTTGTCGTGTCCCATGTTTATATATTTTTATATATTTTTCTTCGCATGTCTTTTTTATATATTTTCTAAAACTGAACTTCAAAACACTCACCTGCAACCCGCCTCACCCAATGTGGTGCAGATCTGGGGGGGTTTCTAAAGTATTATTCACCTCGAATCCGGAATCCCCCAACAGGAGCTAGCCAGCTCACTAGCTACTAGTCAGCTAACCACTACTAGCGGTCATCAGCTAACCTTTAGCTGGGAAAGCTCTCGCCAGTTTGTACAATGTGACTCAAACCAGAGCATACCGGACCTATTTTCTCTCCATATCCCCGGATTCCTACCGCAAGCTCTGGACATTTTCACCTGGATCTTCGTAGCTAGCTGCTATCCGAGTACTGGCTAACGTCGGTCCCAGAGCAAGCACCAATTAGCCTGGAGCTAGCCCATGCTAGGCCTTTTCTCCCGGCTAGCTAAAGACGGCCATCAGCCACTCCTGGGCTACAATACCCGGACCCCTTCTATTGCCGGTACGGGGCACGGAACCCCACCGATCCTTCATGACTGGACTACGACGGAATCTGCTCGAGGGTGTACTCAACTGGCATCTACATCGCGATGTCCCCTGAATGCCCATCCGCTAGCCGTGGCCCGCTAGCTGCCAGCTGTCTAGAGCATATTGGACTGTTAGCTGTATAAATCCATCGGCCAATTTCTTGGGCCACTATACCTATTTTGCCAATTGGACTTGGACCCCTCTGCTACTTCTAACCCTACTAATCCATCACGACTGGTCTATCGACGTCACCGTACGCGGAGGCCAAAACAGACTTTCCTCTGTCGAGACGTCCTTCTAAGGCCCTTCTGCTAGCTTGCTAGCCCCCTTCTGATAGCTGTCTGAATCGCCGTGTCTCCAGCCAGCCCAACCACTCACTGGACCCATATGATCACTCGGCTACGCATGCCTCTCCCTAATATCAATATGCCTTGTCCATTACTGTCCTGGTTAGTGATTACTGTCTTATTTCACTGTAGGGCCTCTAGCCCTGCTCAATATGCCTTAACCAACCATGTTGTTCCACCTCCCACATATGCGGTGACATCACCTGGTTTAAACCTCTCTAGAGACAATATCTCTCTCATCATTACTCAATGCCTAGGTTTACCTCCAATGTACTCCCATCCTACCATACTTCTGTCTGTATATTATGCCTTGAATCTATTCTCTCATGCCCAGAAACCTGCTCCTTTTACTCTCTGCTCTGAAAGCACTAAACGACCAGTCCTGATAGCCTTTAGACGTACCATCATCCTACTCCTCCTCTGTTCCTCCGGTGACGTAGAGGTTAATCCAGGCCCTGCAGTGCCTAGCTCCACTCCCATTCCCAAGGTGCTGTCATTTGTTGACTTCTGTAACCGTAAAAGCCTTGGTTTTATGAATGTTAACAATAGATGACTCCTCCCTAAGGTTGTTTAATTCACTGCTTTAGCACACTATGCCAACCCAGATGTCCTAGCCATGTCTGAATCCTGGCTTAGGAAGTCCACCAAAAACACAGAAATTTCCATCCCTAACTATAACATTTTCCGACAAGATAGAACTATTCTTTAAAAGTGCCTTCCTCACCATCTTAAATAAGCATGGCCCATTCAAAAAATGTAGAACCAGGAATAGATATAGCCCTTGGTTCTCTCCAGACCTGACTGCCCTTGACCAGCACAAAAACATCCTGTGGCGTTCTGCATTAGCATCGAACAGCCTCCGTGATATGCAACTTTTCAGGGAAGTTAGGAACAAATATACAAAGGCAGTTAGGAAAGCTAAGGCTAGCTTTTTCAAGCAGAAATTTGCATCCTGTAGCACAAACTCAAAAAAGTTCTGGGACACTGTAAAGTCCATGGAGAATAAGAGCACCTCCTCCCAGCTGCCCACTGCACTGAGGCTAGGAAACACTGTCACCACCGATAAATCCACGATAATTGAGAATTTCAATAAGCATTTTTCTACGGCTGGCATGCTTTCCACCTGGACACCCCATCCCCGGTCAATAGCCCTGCGCTCCCCACAGCAACTCGCCCAAACCTCCCCCACTTCTCCTTCACCCAAATCCAGATAGCTGATGTTCTGAAAGAGATGCAAAGTCTGGACCCCCACAAATCAGCCGGGCTAGACAATCTGGACCCTCTCTTTCTAAAAGTATCTGCCGAAAATTGTTGCAACCCCTATTACTAGCCTGTTCAACCTCTCTTTCGTATCATCTGAGATTCCCATAGATTGGAAGGCTGCCGCAGTCATCCCCCTCTTCAAAGGGGGAGACACTCTAGACCCAAACTGCTTCAGACCTATATCTATTCTACCCTGACTTTCGAAGGTCTTCGATTACTGACCATCTCAAATCCCACCGTACCTTCTCTATGCAATCTGGTTTCAGAGCTGGTCATGGGTGTACCTCAGCCACGCTCAAGGTCCTAAACGATATCATAACCGCCATCGATAAGAGATATTACTGTGCAGCCATATTCATCAACCTGGCTAAGGCTTTCGACTCTGTCAATCACAACATTCTTAAATGATTGCCTCGCCTGGTTCACCAACTACTTCTCTGATAGAGTTCAGTGTGTCAAATCGGAGGGCCTGTTGTCCGGACCTCTGGTAGTCTCTATGGGGGTGCCACAGGATTCAATTCTCGGGCCGACTCGCTTCTCTGTATACATCAATGATGTCGCTCTTGCTGTTGGTGATTCTTTGATCCACCTCTAAGCAGACGATACCATTCTGTATACATCTGGCCCTTCGTTGGACACTGTTATAACTAACCTCCAGATGAGCTTCAATGCCATACAACTCTCCTTCCGTGGCCTCCAACTGCTCTTAAATGCAAGTAAAACTAAATGCATGCTCTTCAACCGATCGCTGCCCGCACCTGCCCGCCCGTCCAGCATCACTACTCTGGACGGTTCTGACTTAGAATATGTGGACAACAACAAATACCTAGGTGTCTGGTTAGACTGTAAACTCTCCTTCCAGACTCACATTAAACATCTCCAATCCAAAATTAAATCTAGAATTGGCTTCCTATTTCGCAACAAAGCATCCTTCACTCATGCTGCCAAACATACCCTCGTAAAACTGACCATCGTACCGATCTTCGACTTTGGGGATGTCATCTACAAATTAGCCTCTAACACTCTACTCAAAAAAGTGGATGCAGTCTATCACAGTGCCATCCGTTTTGTCACCAAAGCCCCATATACTACCCACCACTGCGCCCTGTACGCTCTTGTTGGCTGGCCCTCGCTTCATACTAGTCGCCAAACCCACTGGCTCCAGGACATCTACAAGTCTCTGCTAGGTAAAGCCCCGCCTTATCTCAGCTCACTAGTCACCATAGCAGCACCCACCCGTAGCATGCGCTCCAGCAGGTATATCTCACTGGTCACCCCCAAAGCCAATTCTTCCTTTGGCCGCCTCTCCTTCCAGTTCTCTGCTGCCAATGACTGGAACGAACTGCAAAAATCACTGAAATTGGAGACTCTTACCTCCCCACTAGCTTTAAGCACTCACAGATCACTGCACCTGTACATAGGTCATCTGTAAATAGCCCATCCAATCTACCGCATCCCCATACTGTATTTAATTATTTATCTTGCTCCTTTGCACCCCAGTATCTCTACATGCACATTCATCTTCTGCACATTCTACCATTCCAGTGTTTAATTGCTATATTGTAATTACTTCGCCACCATGGCCTATTTATTACCTTGCCTCTCTTATCCTAACTCATTTGCACATGCTATATATAGATTTTTCTACTGTATTATTGATTGTATGTTTGTTTATTTCATGTGTAACTCTGTGTTGTTGTATGTGTCGAACTGCTTTGCTTTATCTTGGCCAGGTCGCCTACCTGGTTAAATAAAGGTGAAATTAAAAAATAAATAAAATAAATTGTAATTGTCTGACAATTTGAATCAGCTGTGAAAGCATCCGAGTGAAACAGCGCCCCTCTGTCTCCCTACGTGCAGGCTATTGATCTAATGTTGTCTGGTCCAAATAAATATGACATTGTTGTCACCCGCAGCATTGAAGACAAGGGAAGCCAGTGAGAATTTTGCCTCCCTTGAGCTAAACTGAGCGAGCTCAACCCTGAATGGTCCTGGCACACCAAAAAAAAAAGTGTCAAGGGAAGTCAGCTTGGATGTTGGCGTCACTCCTATCAAATCCCACTGAGAGCATACGTCATTGACAGAAAAACTTGATTTGTTGCATCTCTTGTGTTGTTGGTGGCTAGTTAGCTAAAATTGTCCCTTTCCTAAATTAACCATTTGGACTTGGTTTAGCTTAATTCTCAGTGCTGGCCAATGATTATAATGGAGACATTGTTGTACCCCTGACCTGAGAGGATGGAAGTTCAATATGTAGCTAGATGTAGAAGGCTAATGTACGCACACACACACACACACACACACACACACACACACACACACACACACACACACACACACACACACACACACACACACACACACACACACACACACACACACACACACACACACACACACACACACACACACACACACACACACACACACACACACACACACACACACACACACACACACACAAAACAGAGATGCTTGTTCTAGGTCCCAAGAAACAAAGAGATCTTCTGTTGAATCTGACAATTAATCTTGATGGTTGTACAGTCGTCTCAAATAAAACTGTGAAGGACCTCGGCGTTACTCTGGACCCTGATCTCTCTTTTGACGAACATATCAAGACTGTTTCAAGGACAGCTTTTTTCCATCTACGTAACATTGCAAAAATCAGAAACCTTCTGTCCAAAAATGATGCAGAAAAATTCATCCATGCTTTTGTTACTTCTAGGTTAGACTACTGCAATGCTCTACTTTTCCGGCTACCCGGACAAAGCACTAAATAAACTTCAGTTAGTGCTAAATACGGCTGCTAGAATCCTGACTAGAACCAAAAAATTTGATCATATTACTCCAGTGCTAGCCTCCCTACACTGGCTTCCTGTTAAGGCAAGGGCTGATTTCAAGGTTTTACTGCTAACCTACAAAGCATTACATGGGCTTGCTCCTACATATCTTTCCGATTTGGTCCTGCCGTACATACCTACACGTACGCTACGGTCACAAGACGCAGGCCTCCTAATTGTCCCTAGAATTTCTAAGCAAACAGCTGGAGGCAGGGCTTTCTCCTATAGAGCTCCATTTTTATGGAATGGTCTGCCTACCCATGTGAGAGACGCAGACTCGGTCTCAACCTTTAAGTTTTACAGAAGATTCATCTCTTCAGTAGGTCCTATGATTGAGTGTAGTCTGGCTGGTGCTCTTCCATTCCGTCCCTAGGAGGGGTGCGTCACTTGAGTGGATTGAGTCGCTGACGTGGTCTTCCTGTCTGGGTTGGCGCCCCCCCCCCCCCTTGGGTTGTGCCGTGGCGGAGATCTTTGTGGGCTATACTCGGACTTGTCTCAGGATGGTAAGTTGGTGGTTGAAGATATCACTCTAGTGGCGTGGGGGCTATGCTTTGGCATAGTGGGTGTGGTTATATCCTGCCTGTTTGGCCCTGTCCGGGGGTATCATCGGATGGGGCCACAGTGTCTCCTGATCCCTCCTGTCTCAGCCTCCAGTATTTATGCTGCAGTAGTTTATATGTCGGGGGGGTAGGGTCAGTCTGTTATATCTGGAGTATTTCTCCTGTCTTATCCGGTGTCCTATGTGAATTGAAGTATGCTCTCTCTAATTCTTTCTTTCTCTCTTTCTCTCTTTCTTTCTCTCTCTCGGAGGACCTGAGCCCTAGGACCATGCCTCAGGAATACCTGGCATGATGACTCCTTGCTGTCCCCAGTCCACCTGGCCATACTGCTGCTCCAGTTTCAACTGTTCTGCCTGCGGCTATGGAACCCTGACCTGTTCACTGGACGGGCTACCTGTTCCAGACCTGCTGTTTTCAACTCTCTGAAGACAGCAGGTGCGGTAGAGATACTCTCAATGATCGGCTATGAAAAGCCAACTGACATTTACTCCTGAGGTGATGACTTGTTGCACCCTCGACAACTACTGTGATTATTATTATTTGAACATGCTGGTCATTTATGAACATTTGAACATCTTGGCTATGTTCTGTTATAATCTCCACCCGGCACAGCCAGAAGAGGACTGGCCACCCCTCATAGCCTGGTTCCTCTCTAGGTTTCTTCCTCGGTTTTGGCCTTTCTAGGGAGTTTTTCCTAGCCACCGTGCTTCTACACCTGCATTGCTTGCTGTTTGGAGTTTTAGGCTGGATTTCTGTACAGCACTTTGAGATATCAGCTGATGTAAGAAGGGCTATATAAATACATTTGATTTGATTTTGATTATATTTAAAAAATATATTTTTTTAATCATATTTAGCTCATGTTGATTGGACTAAATTGTTTTTGGTATCTTTCAGTTGTCATTGTGTTAGACTAAACAGAGGTGTTCTTTGCGACTTGCGATAACACTCTGTGGTTCTAAATCAATAGTTGTTTAGTAGTCAGAAAACGTCGGAAACATTAACTTGCTTGACCATGCTGTAGGTCATGTAACTGTTTGTTACTGTACACGCAATATGCTTCGCGGACTTCACCAGACAGAGATTGCTTTCCGGTTTTGTTTTGTGATAAAACAAAGGTGTGTTTGAATTTATTCTGCCACTGTGTCTTCTTATAGTCTCGGCCTTTAGGCCTATATGTCACGGTGTCAATGCATACGAACTAACATGTTATAGAGCAAACAACACAATTATCACAAAACGTAGGTTGTAATATGGCCTTTTTTTTGGTGTAGGCTTGGCTTCCCCAGTGATTTTACCCACACAACGCTACCGTGTTGCACACTACAGCACATCACTACACCGTGGTGTATACTACAGCACATCACTACACCGTGGTGTATATTATAGCACATCACTACACCGTGGTGTATACTACAGCACATCACTACACCGTGGTGTATACTACAGCACATCACTACACTGTGGTGTATACTACAGCACATCACTACACCGTGGTGTATATTAAAGCACATCACTACACCGTGGTGTATATTACAGCACATCACTACACCGTGGTGTATATTATAGCACATCACTACACCGTGGTGTAGGTCTGAAAACATCAAAGCATTGGAGCCAATGGGAACGTGTTGGGAGAGAATTGGGTCTGGCTGCATGTTACAAAACATCTTAATTAATTATCATGTTAACTAACAATGACCTATCCTCTAGTTTGCGTCTTTCTGACTTCCAGATGATTTTCCAATGCTAGTGTTCAGACACGGGTTTAAATAGTATTTCAAATCATTTCAAATACTTTAGCTGGGGTTGATCAAGCTTGCCTGGCTCAATGGAATCAATGGTATAGCCTGAAGAGCACTTCTACATCTCAGGAAAGCAGAGCTGTAGCAATGTTGTTAGCCTTCCGCTACGCTAGCTCAGTCTCAGTACTTCTACGTCTCAGGAAAGCAGAGCTGTAGCAATGCTGTTAGCCTTCCGCTACGCTAGCTCAGTCTCAGTACTTCTACGTCTCAGGAAAGCAGTGCTGTTAGCCTTCCGCTACGCTAGCTCAGTCCCAGTACTTCTACGTCTCAGGAAAGCAGTGCTGTAGCAATGCTGTTAGGCTTCCGCTACGCTAGCTCAGTCTCAGTACTTCTACGTCTCAGGAAAGCACAGCTGTAGCAATACGGTTAGCCTTCCGCTACGCTAGCTCAGTCTCAGTACTTCTACGTCTCAGGAAAGCAGAGCTGTAGCAATGCTGTTAGGCTTCCGCTACGCCAGCTCAGTCTCAGTACTTCTATGTCTCAGGAAAGCAGAGCTGTAGCAATGCTGTTAGCCTTCCGCTACGCTAGCTCAGTCTCAGTCCTTCTAGGTCTCAGGAAAGCAGAGCTGTAGCAATGCTGTTAGCCTTCCGCTACGCTAGCTCAGTCTCTGACAGATCCCAGTCAACACAGGGCAATCTATTTTTACTCCACCTTTACATTGGAAAGCCTGGCTTATAGCCTCCGGTCTCTGTTCACTGTGACACGCTTTGTTTTGCTGCTCTATCGTCTACACTAGCTACTGGTGAAAATGGAGATCAGATTTCATCTTTACACCCCGCTTGAAGCACACACACGCCCACACACATGCACGCATACAAACACATACACGCACACACACACACACACACACACAGCTGTTTAAAATGCACAGCTTTTTCCACCCACTTTGTGTATGAGAAAGACTGCTAAATCTAGGACATTTCTGAGGACGGATCATCATGTATGAGCCAAAATAGAGGTATACCACGATGCCTTAAGAAGCGTGAACGGTAGGATAATAGAGGTATACCACGATGCCTTAAGAAGCGTGAACGGTAGGATAATAGAGGTATACCATGATGCCTTAAGAAATGTGACCGGTAGGATAATAGAGGTATACCATGATGCCTTAAGAAATGTGACCGGTAGGATAATAGAGGTATACCACGATGCCTTAAGAAGCGTGAACGGTAGGATAATAGAGGTATACCACGATGCCTTAAGAAATGTGACCGGTAGGATAATAGAGGTATACCACGATGCCTTAAGAAATGTGACCGGTAGGATAAGGAACAATGTAATAGTATAATAGAATAATATAAACTAAAGCCCAACACATACAACTAAACATGACATAAAGACCAACACAAAAACATAAACAGATTATATACTGTATAAACCTATTTTAATCTGTTTAACTTTCTTTGCTTTCAGGCCCACTGGAAGGGGTGGTAATGGGGAGGGTTTTCTCTGGTCGCCGAGAGGGGGGTCGGGAGGGTGGGGGGTCTGGCGGATGACTGACAAGCAACCCTAGTTGCTATGGTGGGTGGGAAGGGGTGGTAATGGGGAGGGTTTTCTCTGGTCGCCGGGGGAGGGGGGTCGGGATGGTGGGGGGTCTGGCGGATGACTGACAAGCAACCCTAGTTGCTATGGTGGATGGGAAGGGGTGGTAATGGGGAGGGTTTTCTCTGGTCGCCGGGGGAGGGGGCTCGGGATGGTGGGGGGTCTGGCGGATGACTGACAAGCAACCCTAGTTGCTATGGTGGATGGGAAGGGGTGGTAATGGGGAGGGTTTTCTCTGGTCGCCGGGGGAGGGGGGTCGGGATGGTGGGGGGTCTGGCGGATGACTGACAAGCAACCCTAGTTGCTATGGTGGGATGGAAGGGGTGGAAAACATGGTTTCTGGTGGTGGGTGTGGGGGTAAGGGGGGTTAATATATTATTCAAAATGGCTCTTGTACCTGTAACCCTGAGTTAATATAGAAAAATATGTTCTGTGACAATTGAGCCGAGGGGCCAAAGTGAGGCAAGGAATCTCTTCATGATTTTCTAATATCTATCTATCTATCTATCTATCTATCTATCTATCTATCTATCTATCTATCTATCTATCTATCTATCTGTCTGTCTGTCTGTCTGTCTGTCTGTCTGTCTGTCTGTCTGTCTGTCTGTCTGTCTGTCTGTCTGTCTGTCTGTCTGTCTGTCTGTCCGTCCGAGAGACGGACGGACAGACAGAGGGAGAGACGGACGGACAGACAGAGGGAGAGACGGACGGACGGACAGACAGACGGAGGGAGAGACGGAGGGAGAGAGTCAGACAGACAGACAGACAGACAGGCAGGCAGGCAGGCAGGCAGGCAGACAGACAGACAGACAGACAGACAGACAGACAGACAGACAGACAGACAGACAGACAGACAGAGACAGACAGAGACAGACAGACAGACAGACAGACAGACAGACAGACAGACAGACAGACAGACAGACAATTGGAGATCAGACCTCCTCCAATTATCTTTGAGAAGAAATCAGGAAACAAGGACGGAGGAAGCAAGGATTTGTCAGTTAGTAACGTTTTCAGACCCAGCCAAGGCGTGATACTTCCCAAGCTGCTTTGCAATGTTACTGAGCTCCTCAACGGGAGAGAAAGTAGCTCCTGCATGGTTTGATACATAGCTTCTGTGACATATTGCACTAAAGACACCCTATTCTCTTGTAATGTTCTGCACACAGAATACACCATCAAGTAATAGTAGTGGATTGTCCCTATGTCAATGGTTCCTCGTGTGAGGAGCATCCATTACAGCCTTCATAGTGCACTTTTTCGAAAATGGCGCCGGAAGAAATGGCAGCAGTTTTACGGGCGCCCAACCAATTGTGCTATTATGTGGGGTTTTCGCATTATTTGTAACTTATTTTGTACATAATGTTTCTGCAACCGTATCTTACGGCAAAAAAGAGCTTCTGGATATCAGGACAGCGATCACTCACCTTGGATAGGATGAAGATTTTTTTCTTCAACAAGCCGGACACACAGGACATACTCCTAACACCCGACAAGGCCAACATCCCAGTTATTTGCAAGAGGAAGAGACGCAGGTACAGAGGACACAGAGCGGGATGCTTCGTGAGGACCCGCAGAAGGCGAGTGGGAAAGCTGCCGTTACCGTCAATATTACTTGCAAACGTGCAATCATCGGTCTGTGCATATTTGTAAAAAACAGCTGGTGCACGAAATCTAAGGAAGTCTCTTGGTTTTGCTCGCCTGAAGCAGAGTATATTGTGATAAATTGCAGGCTACTACTTGCCTAGAGAGTTTTAAACTATATTTTTCGTGGCTGTTTATTTACCACCACAGACAGATGCTGGCACTAAGACCGCACTCAGCCAGCAGTATAAGGAAATAAGCAAACAGGAAACCACTTACCCAGAGGCGGCACTCCTTGTGGCCGGAGACTTTAATTCAGGGAAACTTAAATCAGTTTTACCTCATTTCTATCAGCATGTTAAATAACCAACCAGAGGGGAAAAAAACATACACAAGGCTGTGGGGCCAGACGGATGCTCCGGGCATGTGCTGACCAACTGGCAGGTGTCTTCACTGACATTCTCAACATGTCCCTGATTGAGTCTGTAACACCAACATGTTTCAAGTAGACCACAAAGTCCCTGTGCCCAAGAACACAAAGGCAACCTGCCTAAATGACTACCCGTAGCACTCACGTCCGTAGCCATGAAATGCTTTGAAAGGCTGGTCATGGCTCACATCAACACCATTATCCCAGAAACTCTAGACCCACTCCAATTTGCATACCGCCCTAACAGATCCACAGATGATGCAATCTCTATTGCACTCCACACTGCCCTTTCCCACCTGGACAAAAGGAACACCTATGTGAAAATGCTATTCATTGACTACAGCTCAGCGTTCAACAACATAGTACCCTCAAAGCTCATCACTAAGCTAAGGATCCTGGGACTAAACACCTCCCTCTGCAACTGGATCCTGGACTTCCTGACGGGCCGCCCCCAGGTGGTGAGGGTAGGTAGCAACACATCTGCCACACTGATCCTCAACACTGGAGCTCCCCAGAGGTGCATGCTCAGTCCCCTCCTGTACTCCCTGTTCACCCCGACTGCATGGCCAGGCACGACTCCAATACCCTCATTAAGTTAGGCCTGATCACCGACAACGACGAGACAGCCTATAGGGAGGAGGTCAGAGACCTGGCCGGGTGGTGTCAGAATAACACACTATCCCTCAACGTAACCAAGACTAAGGAGATGATTGTGGACTACGGGAAAAGGAGGACCAAGCACGCTCCCATTCTCATCGACAGGGCTGTAGAAGCTCTCAACAAGTTCCTTGGTGTCCACATCACCAACAAACTAGAATGGTCCAAACACACCAAGACAGTCGTGAAGAGGGCACGACAAAGCCTATTCCCCCTCAGCTCAGGAAACAAAAAAAAATTGGCATGGGTCCTGATATCCTCAAAAGGTTCTACAGCTGCAACATCGAGAGCATCCTGACTGGTTGCATCACTGCCTGGTACGGCAATTGCTTGGCCTCCGACCGCAAGGCACTATAGAGGGTAGTGCGTACGGCCCAGTACATCACTGGGGCTAAGCTGCCTGCCATCCAGGACCTCTACACCAGGCAGTGTCAGAGGAAGGTCCTAAGAATTGTCAAAGACCCCAACCACCCCAGGCATAGACTGTTCTCTCTACTACCGCATGGCAAGCGGTACTGGAGTGCCAAGTCTAGGACAAAAAGGCTTCTCAACAGTTTTTACCCCCAAGCCATAAGACTCCTGAACAGGTAATCAAATTGCTACCCGGACTATCTGCATTGTGTGCCCCCCCAACCCCTCTTTTACGCTGCTGCTACTCTCTGTTTATCATATATGCGTAGTCACTTTAACTATACATTCATGTACATACTACCTCAATTGGCCTGACCAACCAATGCTCCCGCACATTGGCTAACCGGGCTATCTGCATTGTGTCCCGCCACCCACCACCCGCCAACCCCTCTTTTACGCTACTGCTATGCTCTGTTCATCATATATGCATAGTCACTTTAACCATATCTACATGTACATACTACCTCAATCAACCTGTCTAACCGGTGTCTGTATGTAGCCTCGCTACTTTTATAGCCTCGCTACTGTTATTTTTCACTGTCTTTTTACTGTTGTTGTTATTTCTTTACTTACCTATTGTTCACCTAATACCTTTTTTGCACTGTTGGTTACAGCCTGTAAGTAAGCATTTCACTGTAAGGTCTACACCTGTTGTATTAGGCGTACGTGACAAATAAACTTTGATTTGACTTGACTTTGAGACAAAGCCAATGAAACACAGTCCATATTGCTGCATGGCTTCTGATTATAGTGCACTATAAAGCCACTGTGGCACCCTCCTTCTGTTTGTCCCCTCCTTCCCTCCTTCCCTCCCTTCATTCCAGTAATCAGATCTAAGTGATGCAACAGCAATTATACACCAGGCCTCTGCTCCAAGTCCCACAGGCAACATTTCCAAGAAAAGATAGGGGACTGAAAAATGGATTTCTTATTGCAGTCTCCAACACACTTGGGAATATTCAGAGAGAGAGAGACAACTCACAGAGAGAGAGCCTAAATCACAGTTCGAGAGCTTGAATCACAGTTCTAAATCAAAGAGAGAGAGCCTAAATCAAAGAGAGAGACCCTAAATCACACAAAAAACAACACTAGAAACTATGGAACACAAAGCTTTTACTATCTCATCCTGGAATATAGTAGGTCTGATGTCATCTGCCTTTGGCCTAAAAAACAGGAACATTTTACATCTGGCTAGAAATTAATGAGGAAATTATGTCTAAAGAGAAAAATTTCCTCATGTCTGCTACCTATATCCCCCAAATAGAATCCCCATACTTTAACGATGACAGCTTCTCCATCCTAGAGGGAGAGATTTCCAGGCCCATAGACATGTACTAGTCTGTGGCGACCTAAATGCCAGAACTGGACAAGAACCAGACACCCTCAGCACACAGGGGGACAAACACCTACCTGGAGGTGACAGCATTCCCTCCCCCATATGCCCCCCTAGGCACAACTATGACAACATAACCAACAAAAACAGGTCACAACTCCTGCAGCTCTGTCGCCGGCAGTGTTTGTACATAGTCAATGGTAGGCTTCGAGGGGACTCCTATGGTAGGTACACATATAGCTCATCTCTTGGCAGTAGTACTGAAGACTACTTTATCACTGACCTCAATCCGGAGATTCTCAAGAGCGTTCACATTCAGTCCACTGACAACCCTATCAGATCACAGCAAAATCACACTCTACTTGAACAGAGCTATGCTCAGTCATGAGGCATCAAAGCCAAAGGAACTGAATAATATTAGGAAATACTATCGATGGAAGGAAAGTAGTGTGGAAATCTACCAAAAAACAATTAGAAAAAAACAAATTAAATCCGTGTAAATTTGGCAGTAGAAAACCTAAACAGTATATTTGACCTCTCAGCTTCCCTATCAAATCTAAAAATGTCAAGCAGTCAACCTAAGAAAATTAACAACAATGACAAATGGTTTGATTTATTTTTCTAATTTTCTTATTATTATTTTTTCTTCTCTCCTTTTAGGTATTTTTCTTAAAACTGCATTGTTGGTTCATGGCTTGTAAGTCAGCATTTCACTGTAAGGTCTACACCTGTTGTCTTCATGTGGCAATTGGATTTGATTTGATGAATAATGCAACAAAAATTAAGAAAGAAATTGAGAAATGTATCCAACCAAAAACATAGAGATCCAGAAAACCTGAGTCTACACCTTCACTATTGTGAATCACTAAAACAATACAGAAATATACTACGAAAAAATAAGGAACAGCATGTCTGAAACCTGCTCAATGTAATTGAATAATCCATAGAATCTAACCACTTCTGGGAAAATTGGAAAACTCTAAACAAACAGCAACACGAAGAGTTTGGATAAACCACTTCTCCAATCTTTTTGGCTCTATAACAAGGAACAAACAGCAAAAACATACTGTCACACCCTGATCTGTGATTGTCTCCACCCCCCTCCAGGTGTCGCCCATCCCCTGTGAATTTATACCTGTGCTCTCTGTTTGTCTGCTGCCAGTTCGTTTTGTTTCGTCAAGCCTACCAGCATTTTTCCCTCTGTTCCTGTCTCTCGATTTTTTCCAGTTTTCCCGGTTTTTACCTTTTCTGCCTGCCCTGACCCTGAGCCTGCCTGTCGTCCTGTACCTTTGCCCCACCTTCTGGACTACTGACCCCTGCCTGCCCTAGACCTGTCTTTTGCCTGCCCCTGTTGGATTATTAAACTGTTGTTAATTCAACGTTGTTTGCATTGAAATGTGATATTAACATTATCAAATACACATCTTTGAATCAACTATTAAAGACTACCAGAACTGGATTATCCAATTACATTGAATGAACTACAGGACAAAATACAAACCCTCCAACCCAAGAAGGACTGTGGGGTTGATGGTATCCTAAATGAAATGATAAAAAATACAGACGACAAATTCCAATTGGCTAAACTTAAACTCCGTAACATCATCCTCAGCTCTGGCATATTCCCCAATGTTTGGAACCAAGGACTGATCACCCCAATCCACAAAAGTGGAGAAAAATTTGACCCCAATAACTACCATGGGATATGCGTCAACAGCAACCTTGGGAAAATCCTCTGCATTATCATTAATAGCAGACTCATATATTTCCTCAGTGAAAACAATGTACTGAGCAAATGTCAAATTGGCTTTTTACCAAATTACTATATGACAGACCACGTATTCACCCTGCACACCCTAATTGACAAACAAACAAACCAAACCAAAAGGCAAAGTCTTCTCATGCTTTGTTGACTTCAAAAAGCTTTTGACTCAAATTGGCAAAAGGGCCTGCTATATAAATTGATGGAAAGTTGTGTTGGGGGAAAACATACGACATTATAAAATCTATGTACATAAAGAGCAAGTGTGTGGTTAAAATTGGCAAAAAACACACACATTTCTTTCCACAGGGCTTAAGCCCCACCCTTTTCAACATATATATCAACGAATTGGCGAGGGCACTAGAACAGTCTGCAGCACCCGACCTCACCCAACTAGAAGCTGAAGTCAAATGTCTACTTTTTGCTGGTGATTTGGTGCTTCTGTCTCCAACCAAGGAGGGCCTACAGCAGCACCTAGATCTGTCCCCAACCAAGGAGGGCCTACAGCAGCACCTAGACCTGTCCCCAACCAAGGAGGGCCAACAACAGCACCTAGATCTTCTGCACACATTCTGTCAGACGTGGGCCCTGACAGTAAATCTCAGTAAGACAAAAATAATGGTGTTCCAAAAAAGGTCCAGTTGCCAGGACCACAAATACAAATTCCATCTAGACACCGTTGCCCTAGAGCACACAAAAAACGACACATACCTCGGCCTAAACATCAGCGCCACAGGTAACTTCCACAAATCTGTGAACGATCTGAGAGACAAGGCAAGAAGGGCCTTCTATGCCATCAAAAGGAACATAAAATTTGACATACCAATTAGGATCTGGCTAAAAATACTTGAATCAGTTATAGAACCCATTGCCCTTTATGGTTGAGGTCTGGGGTCCGCTCACCAACCAATTATTCACAAAATGGGATAAACACCAAATTGAGACTCTGCATGCAGAATTCTGCAAAAACATCCTAAGTGTACAATGTAAAACACCAAATAATGCATGCAGAGCAGATTTAGGCCGATACCCGTTAATTATCAAAAACCAGAAAGAGACATTGAATTCTACAACCACCTAAAAGGAAGCAATTCCCAAACCTTCCATAACAAAGCCATCACCTAGTGAGAAATAAACCTAGAGAAGAGTCCCCTAAGCAAGCTGATCCTGGGGCTCTGTTCACAAACACAAACACACCCCACAGAGCCCCAGGACAGCAACACAATTAGACCCAACCAAATCATGAGAAAACAAAAAGATAATTACTTGACAAAAACAGAGCAAACTAGAATGCTATTTGGACCTAAACAGAGAGTACACAGTGGCAGAATACCTGACCACTGTGACTGACCCAAACTTAAGAAAAGCTTTAACTATGTACAGACTCAGTGAGCATAGCCTTGCTATTGAGAAAGGTTGCCGTAGGCAGACCTGGCTCTCAAGAGAAGACAGGCTATGTGCACACTGCACACAATATGGGGTGGAAACTGAGCTGCACTTCCTAACCTCCTGCCAAATGTATGACCATATTAGAGAGACATATTTCCCTCAGATTACACAGACCCACAAAGAATTTGAAAACAAATCCAAGTTTGATAAACTCACATATCTATTGGGTGAAATACCACAGTTTGTCATCACAGCAGCAAGATTTGTGACCTGTTGCCACAAGAAAAGGGCAACCAGTGAAGAAAAAACACCATTGTAAATACAACCCATATTTATGTTTATTATTTTTTCCCTTTTGTACTTTAACTATTTGCATATCATTACAACACTGTATATAGACATAATATCACATTTGAAATGTCTTTATTATTTTGGAACTTTTGTGAGTGTAATGTTTACTGTTCACTTTTTATTGTTTATTTCACCAAGTGTTTGTTATCTATTTCACTTGGATAGGCAATGTAAACACATGTTTCCCATGCCAATAAAGCCCCTTAAATTGAAATTGAATTGAGAAAGCGGGAAAGATATTTTAGTTGAGAGAGATCCGGAGCTTGGGTAGAAATTGGAACCTTTATTTGTGAGCAAAGCTATCACTAAATGTTTAACAGAGTTCTTTCATGGACAAATGAATGAAGAACACCACTCAAATTGCATTCAATACAGAACAGACCAGAGAAAAGAACTGCCATGGAGAGTCTTATGATTCTCCACTCCGATTCAACTCACTGAATCAGTACTCTTTAATGTGTTCTCTGGGCTATTTGCCCCTGGCATGCTATCTATCTCTTGGCATATTATTTCACACAGTAACTGAAGAAGTGACCTCTTTAACTGGTACAGATGTAGGATCTTAATTTGATCACCCTGTTGCAGGCCAACTTTCCTGCAATGCAGGATTTTTATATTTTGTTTAACTTGTAGTTTATTTGAGGTTTAACTTACGGCTTTAACTTACGCCTCGACAACATTCCGCTGAAAAAGCCTAGTCACAAAAACACATACAGCCTATTTCCAGCCAAAGAGAGGAGTCACAAAAAGCAGAAATAGAGATATAATTAATCACTAACCTTTGATGATCTTCATCAGATGGCACTCATAGGACTTCATGTTACACAATACATTTATGTTTTGTTCGATAAAGTTCATATTTATATCCAAAAGTCTCAGTTTACTTTGGCGCGTTATGGTCAGTAATGTTGTGCCTCGAAAACATCCGGCGAATTTTCAGAGAGCCACATCAATTTACAGAAATACTCATCATAAACCTTCACCTCCCTTATCTCACCTCACTTGCTCACATTGTATATAGACTTATTTTTCACTGTATTATTGACTGTATGTTTGTTTTACTCCATGTGTAACCATGTGTTGTTGTATGTGTCGAACTGCTTTGCTTTATCTTGGCCAGGTCGCAATTGTAAATGAGAACGTGTTCTCAATTTGCCTACCTGGTTAAATAAAGGTGAAATAAAAAATAAAATAAAAAAATAAAAGATACAACTGTTATGCACAGAATTAAATAATAATTTAATTGCAACCGCTGTGTCAGATTTCAAAAAAACTTTACAGAAAAAGCACACCATGCAATAATCTGAGTACGGCGCTCAGACACAAAAACAAGCCATACAGGTACCCGCCATGTTGTGGAGTCAACAGAAGTCAGAAATAGCATTATAAATATTCACTTACCTTTGATGATCTTCATCCAAATGCACTCCAAGGAATCCCAGTTCCACAATAAATGTTTGTTTTGTTCGATGAAGTCCATAATTTATGTCCAAATACCTCCTTTTTGTTAGCGCGTTTAGTTCACAATCCAAACTCACGAGGCGCGGGCAAGTCCAGGCGAAAGTTCCGACGAAAAGTCAAAAAAGTTACATAACAGTTCGTAGAAACATGTCAAACGAATATAGAATCAATCTTTAGGATGTTTTTAACATAAATCTTCAATAATGTTTCAACCGGAGAATTCCTTTGTCTTTAGAAATGCAATGGAACACAGGTCGCTCTCGCGGCCATACGCGTGACCTGCTCATGGCACTCTGCCAGATATCTGGTTGAAACAGCTCTCACTCTCTCCTCCTTCGCAGTAGAAGCCTCAAACAACGTTCTAAAGACTGTTGACATCTAGTGGAAGCCTTAGGAAGTGCACTATGACCCCATAGACACTGTATATTAGAAAGACAATGAGTTGAAAAACTACAAACCTCAGATTTCCCACTTCCTGGTTGGATTTTTCTCAGCTTTTCCCCTGCCATATGAGTTCTGTTATACTCACAGACATCATTCAAACAGTTTTGGAAACGTCAGAGTGTTTTCTATCCGATTCTACTAATAATATGCATATATTAGCTTCTGGGCCTGAGTAGCAGGAAACAGCAAGACAAAGGATGAAGGAACCAGTGGAATAGTAATACTAGAAACATTAAGGGAAGGAGGGACTAGTGGAATAGTAATACTAGAAACATTAAGGGAAGGAGGGACCAGTGGAATAGTAATGCTGGAAACATTAAGGGAAGGAGTGACTAGTGGAATAGTAATACTAGAAACATTAAGGGAAGGAGTGACCAGTGGAATAGTAATGCTGGAAACATTAAGGGAAGCCAGCGCTGACATAATGGTCAGAGGATGGACAAATAGAAAGTTGGATGAAAATGTCAGAAACCTTAAACACTGTAAGAATAAATAGCATACAGTATGGCTTTGTTGTAAGATGAATTCTGTTCAATAAGTATGTGAGAAATGTGAGAAACATGTACAGTAGTTTTAAGTATAATGAATCTCTATGATCCAATCAGTTTGATCCAGGGCAGCAGACATCTGAAAGCCTGCTGCCTTCCTGTCCTACCGTATGTGCACCACATCATATGGCGTCTCACTGGGACAGCCGGTACCAACACCGCAGTGGGATCCGGGATGCCCCTGCTCTCCTTTGAGGGACTTCTGTTATTGTCACATCACACAGTGATAGTGACACCCTCAGGCTGTGGAGGAGCGTGTACTGTATAAGCTAGACTAGAGCTTTAGCATGAGCATATTACCTGTATATCAATCAATAATAGTTTGATTATACTGTAGACGATCACAGCATATGCTCTGTGTGCTCTGATGTTTGAGACTCAAGATATTATAGTTTTGGATGTTGTCTTTTTAAATGGATAAAACAGTTATGGTAATATCTACTGATACTTGAAGAAAAAATATGTTTTTTGTAGAGAAGCAAATGAATGTTTGATACCTGAAAGTGTTACCATGGTGCTGTTTCCTGTATATCTAACCAATGACTGAAGGCTAACAGACACACAGTCGAGGGAGCTAGAGAGGAAGGATGGGACCTGGCCTCATTTTCTTATTTCACATCAGAGAGATTGTGTCTGTGGCCGGGTTTACTCTATCCCCGGGTTTACTCTGTCCCTGTTCAGTCTAGTGTGTCTCTAGTTTACACGCTGAAACCAGTGGAGGCTGCTGAGGGCAGGACGGCTCAAAATAATGGCTGGAACGAAGTGAATGGAATGGCATCAAACACATGGAAAACATGGAAACCATATTTTGATGCATTTGATACCATTACGCTAATTCCGCACCAGCCATTACCATGAGCACACCCTCCCCAATTAAGGTTCCACCAACTTCCTGTGTTTGAAACATTTTGGAACGTTTATGTTATTTTGATGGCCACATTCTGCTCAAGTAAAGGTGTCAACAACTAGCACCTAACCAACTAGTGAACAACTAGCACCTAACCAACTAGTGAACAACTAGAACCTAACCAACTAGTGAACAACTAGTACCTAACCAACTAGTGAACAACTAGTACCTAACCAGCTAGTGAACAACTAGTACCTAACCAACTAGTGAACAACTAGTACCTAACCAACTAGTGAACAACTAGTACCTAACCAACTAGTGAACAACTAGTACCTAACCAACTAGTGAACAACTAGTACCTAACCAACTAGTGAACAACTAGTACCTAACCAACTAGTGAACAACTAGTACCTAACCAACTAGTGAACAACTAGTACCTAACCAACTAGTGAACAACTAGTACCTAACCTAATAGTGAACAACTAGTACCTAACCAACTAGTGAACAACTAGTACCTAACCAACTAGTGAACAACTAGCACCTAACCTAATAGTGAACAACTAGTACCTAACCAACTAGTGAACAACTAGTACCTAACCAACTAGTGAACAACTAGCACCTAACCTAATAGTGAACAACTAGTACCTAACCAACTAGTGAACAACTAGTACCTAACCTAATAGTGAACAACTAGTACCTAACCAACTAGTGAACAACTAGTACCTAACCAACTAGTGAACAACTAGTACCTAACCTAATAGTGAACAACTAGTACCTGACCAACTAGTGAACAACTAGTACCTAACCAACTAGTGAACAACTAGCACCTAACCTAATAGTGAACAACTAGTACCTAACAAACTAGTGAACAACTAGTACCTAACCAACTAGTGAACAACTAGTACCTAACCTAATAGTGAACAACTAATACCTAACCAACTAGTGAACAACTAGTACCTAACCAACTAGTGAACAACTAGTACCTAACCTAATAGTGAACAACTAGTACCTAACCAACTAGTGAACAACTAGTACCTAACCTAATAGTGAACAACTAGTACCTAACCAACTAGTGAACAACTAGTACCTAACCAACTAGTGAACAACTAGTACCTAACCAACTAGTGAACAACTAGCACCTAACCAACTAGTAAACAACTACAAAGTAGTAAACGACTAGTCCCTAACCAACTAGTAAACAACTACAAACTAGTGAACAACTAGTACCTAACTAACTAGTAAACAACTACAAACTAGTGAACAGCTAGTACCTAACTAGTACCTAACCGACTACAAACTAGTGAAGAACTAGTACCTAACTAATTAGTAAACAACTAGTACCTAACTAACTAGTAAACAACTAGTACCTAACCAACTAGTAAACAACTACAAACGAGTAAACAACTAGTAACTAACAAACTAGTAAACAACTACAAACTAGTAAACAACTAGTGCCTAACCAACTACAAACTAGTGAAGAACTAGTACCTAACTAATTAGTAAACAACTAGTACCTAACTAACTAGTAAACAACTAGTACCTAACCAACTAGTAAACAACTACAAACGAGTAAACAACTAGTAACTAACAAACTAGTAAACAACTACAAACTAGTAAACAACTAGTGCCTAACCAACTCAAACAATTGAAACTAGTAAACAACTAGTACCTAACCAACTAGCAAACAACTACAAACTAGTGAATAACTAGTACCTAACAAACTAGTAAACAACTAGCACCTAACCAACTAGTAAACAACTCCAAAGTAGTAAACAACTAGTACCTAACCAACTAGTGAACAACTAAAAACTAGTGAACAACTAGTACCTAACAAACTAGTAAACAACTCCAAAGTAGTAAACAACTAGTACCAGTCAACAACTAGTACCTAACCTAATAGTGAACAACTAGTACCTAACAACTAAATAACTAGAAACTAGTCAACAACTAGTGCCTAACCAACAACAAAAAATAGAAACTAGTCAACAACTAGTACCTAACCACTATGGTGTATACAGTATGTAACAGTGGGTCAGTAAACCACCATTGTGTGATGAGTAACTTTGTCTAAGACCTGCGGACTTGTGTTTGCTCCCAGGATTAATCCCTAGAATTTAGCTCAGCAGGCTGACAAGCATGTGACACGCAGAACACGTTTCCATTTAGTCTTCTTTTCTACCAATCAGGAAAGAGCTGAAGCTTGCTGAATAGCGGTTCCACAAAATACTTCAGAAAACTCTGAATAAACTCTGTCAGTTCAATGATCTAGGTGAATTTTAAAACACTTTCCTCGGAGAACAATTTCCTGCTGAAACTCTCTCCTCAGTGCAAACAATGTTGTTTTCCAGTGAGCTGCCTCTCTCAGCATGATACATAATGATCTGAGCAGGAGAATGAGGACAATAAAAGACACCAGACAGGAATATTGTGATACTGCAAATGTAGGCATTTCTCTCTCTCTCCCACTTTCTTTCTTTCTCTCTTTCTATCGATGCTGTGTTTGTGTGCTTTCATAAAATATTTAGCAAGGCACTGTTCACTCCTCATTATTGCTCTGTGTGAGAGAAGAGAGAGCGAAACAGAGAGTGCGAGCGAGCGAGAGAGAGAGAGAGAGAGAGAGAGAGAGAGAGAGAGAGAGAGAGAGAGAGAGAGAGAGAGAGAGAGAGAAAGGAGACTCTCCGGCCATGATTACAAACACCTGCGCGTGTCCTCTGGAATCCAATATATACCAGTGACCTGCAGTGGTTGACATGGTACCCTGATGAGGACAGTTTGCTGTACAAATGTTGGTAAAAACATTATTGCACCGGAAGCTTTCCTTTTCTTTTAAAATCTTCCATTAACTCCCTGGATGCTCTTCCCAACAGTGAGGTACGTTACTCTCTTCCCAACAGTGAGGTACGTTACTCTCTTCCCAACAGTGAGGTACGTTACTCTCTTCCCAACAGTGAGGTACGTTACTCTCTTCCCAACAGTGAGGTACGTTACTCTCTTCCCAACAGTGAGGTACGTTACTCTCTTCCCAACAGTGAGGTACGTTACTCTCTTCCCAACAGTGAGGTACGTTACTCTCTTCCCAACAGTGAGGTACGTTACTCTCTTCCCAACAGTGAGGTACGTTACTCTCTTCCCAACAGTGAGGTACGTTACTCTCTTCCCAACAGTGAGGTACGTTACTCTCTTCCCAACAGTGAGGTACGTTACTCTCTTCCCAACAGTGAGGTACGTTACTCTCTTCCCAACAGTGAGGTACGTTACTCTCTTCCCAACAGTGAGGTACGTTACTCTCTTCCCAACAGTGAGGTACGTTACTCTCTTCCCAACAGTGAGGTACGTTACTCTCTTCCCAACAGTGAGGTACGTTACTCTCTTCCCAACAGTGAGGTAAGTTACTCTCTTCCCAACAGTGAGGTACGTTACTCTCTTCCCAACAGTGAGGTACGTTACTCTCTTCCCAACAGTGAGGTACGTTACTCTCTTCCCAACAGCGAGGTACGTTACTCTCTTCCCAACAGCGAGGTACGTTACTCTCTTCCCAACAGCGAGGTACGTTACTCTCTTCCCAACAGCGAGGTACGTTACTCTCTTCCCAACAGCGAGGTACGTTACTCTCTTCCCAACAGTGAGGTACGTTACTCTCTTCCCAACAGTGAGGTACGTTACTCTCTTCCCAACAGTGAGGTAAGTTACTCTCTTCCCAACAGTGAGGTATGTTACTCTCTTCCCAACAGTGAGGTACGTTACTGTCTTCACAATAGTGAGGTAAGTTTTTGTTGGGGCTCCCGAGTGGCGCAGCGGTCTAAGGCACTGCATCTCAGTGCAAGAGGCGACACTACAGTCCCTGGTTTGAATCCAGGCTGAATCACATCCGGCCGTGATTGGGAGTCCCATAGTGCATCGCACAATTGGCCCAGTGTCGTACGTGTTTGGTCGGAGTAGGCCGTCATTGTAAATAAGAATTTATTCTTAACTGACTTGCCTAGTTAAAAAATATTTTTTTAAAGTTAAACTCTTCCCAACAGTGAGGTAGTTACTCTCTTCCCAACAGTGAGGCAGTTACTCTCTTCCCAACAGTGAGGTAGTTACTCTCTTCCCAAAAGAGATAAGTTACTCTCTTCCCAACAGTGAGGTAGGTACTCTCTTCCCAACAGTGAGGTAGTTACTCTCTTCCCAAAAGAGATAAGTTACTCTCTTCCCAACAGTGAGGTAAGTTACTCTCTTCCCAACAGTGAGGTAAGTTACACTCTTCCCAACAGTGAGGTAAGTTACACTCTTCCCAACAGTGAGGTAAGTTACTCTCTTCCCAAAAGAGGTAAGTTACACTCTTCCCAACAGTGAGGTAAGTTACTCTCTTCCCAACAGTGAGGTAGTTACTCTCTTCCCAAAAGAGATAAGTTACTCTCTTCCCAACAGTGAGGTAAGTTACTCTCTTCCCAACAGTGAGGTAAGTTACACTCTTCCCAACAGTGAGGTAAGTTACTCTCTTCCCAAAAGAGGTAAGTTACACTCTTCCCAACAGTGAGGTAAGTTACACTCTTCCCAACAGTGAGGTAAGTTACTCTCTTCCCAAAAGAGGTAAGTTACACTCTTCCCAACAGTGAGGTAAGTTACTCTCTTCCCAACAGTGAGGTAGTTACTCTCTTCCCAACAGTGAGGTAGTTACTCTCTTCCCAAAAGAGGTAAGTTACACTCTTCCCAACAGTGAGGTAAGTTACACTCTTCCCAACAGTGAGGTACGTTACACTCTTCCCAACAGTGAGGTAAGTTACACTCTTCCCAACAGTGAGGTAAGTTACACTCTTCCCAACAGTGAGGTAAGTTACTCTCTTCCCAAAAGAGGTAAGTTACTCTCTTCCCAACAGTGAGGTAAGTTACACTCTTCCCAACAGTGAGGTAAGTTACACTCTTCCCAAAAGAGGTAAGTTACACTCTTCCCAACAGTGAGGTAAGTTACTCTCTTCCCAAAAGAGGTAAGTTACACTCTTCCCAAAAGAGGTAAGTTACACTCTTCCCAACAGTGAGGTAAGTTACTCTCTTCTGAACAGTGAGGTAAGTTACACTCTTCCCAACAGTGAGGTAAGTTACACTCTTCCCAACAGTGAGGTAAGTTACACTCTTCCCAACAGTGAGGTAGGTTACTCTCTTCCCAACAGTGAGGTAGGTTACTCTCTTCTGAACAGTGAGGTAAGTTACACTCTTCCCAACAGTGAGGTAAGTTACACTCTTCCCAACAGTGAGGTAAGTTACACTCTTCCCAACAGTGAGGTAGGTTACTCTCTTCCCAAAAGAGGTAAGTTACACTCTTCCCAACAGTGAGGTAAGTTACTCTCTTCCCAACAGTGAGGTACGTTACTCTCTTCCCAAAATAGGTAAATTACACTCTTCCCAACAGTGAGGTAAGTTGCAAGATGTGGGATACGAGAGGAATGTATACAACCTTAGCAGGGCTGTGGGGATACTCCCATTATCTGACCTCAGAAAGCAAACGGAGTGTCGCGAAGAAGTCACGTCACCTAACGTAAGTCAACGGGGATACTCCGAGACACATCAATACTTTCGACCAATATCACATTCTGTGATATTTGTCAACAACACAGAAAAGATCAGTTCTTAGTAATATGAACATGAATACAGTCAAATGAATGACAACTAGCCATCGATATGCAAACTTTCATGTCCTCATTTTAAGGTTGCAAAACAATACAGTATTTTGGTCCAGTGTAGGAAACCATACTGCTGTAGCTTGCCAGCCCATCTGTTAGACTGGATCCTCAGACAGGGTCAATATGAGTAACTTGAGTGGCCTTGTGTCTCTGGTGATATCCAGTAATACACTCAGTAATCAGAATATCCCTCTACTAGAGATCCTGCTGTACCAGTCCAAACAGCCCTTCGTCATCAAACGTGAAAGATTTTACTGGGGTTTTAGTGGTAATGGATAACTTCTACTTTACTTTCAGATAATAACAATTCTGCTTCAAGTGTTGCCCACAAAATGTTCAGCTTTCATTCAGACAAACAAATAGACATGAAAACTCCATAGTCATACACCATTTACAACCCCTCCATAGGGTCACAACAACGCATCAAACATATGCAAACTGTGAGTAGAAGAAGAAGAAGAAGAAGAAGAAGAAGAAGAAGAAGAAGAAGAAGAAGAAGAAGAAGGAGAAGAAGAAGAAAAGAGAGAGAGAACAGACAGAGAAAGAGAAGAAGAGAGACCAGACAGAGAAAGAGAGAAGAAGAGAGAACAGACAGAGAAAGAGAGAAGAAGAGAGAACAGACAGAGAAAGAGAGAAGAAGAGAACAGACAGAGAAAGAGAGAAGAGGAGAGAACAGAGAGAAAGAGAGAAGAAGAGAGAACAGACAGAGAAAGATAGAAGAAGAGAGAACAGACAGAGAAAGATAGAAGAAGAGAGAACAGACAGAGAAAGAGAGAAGAAGAGAGAACAGACAGAGAAAGATAGAAGAAGAGAGAACAGACAGAGAAAGAGAGAAGAAGAGAGAACAGACAGAGAAAGAGAGAAGAAGAGAGAACAGACAGAGAAAGAGAGAAGAAGAGAGAACAGACAGAGAAAGAGAGAAGAGGAGAGAACAGACAGAGAAAGAGAGAAGAAGAGAGAACAGACAGAGAAAGAGAGAAGAAGAGAACAGACAGAGAAAGAGAGAAGAGGAGAGAACAGACAGAGAAAGAGAGAAGAAGAGAGAACAGACAGAGAAAGAGAGAAGAAGAGAGAACAGACAGAGAAAGAGAGAAGAAGAGAGAACAGACAGAGAAAGAGAGAAGAAGAGAGAACAGACAGAGAAAGAGAGAAGAAGAGAGAACAGACAGAGAAAGAGAGAAGAAGAGAACAGACAGAGAAAGAGAGAAGAGGAGAGAACAGAGAGAAAGAGAGAAGAAGAGAGAACAGACAGAGAAAGATAGAAGAAGAGAGAACAGACAGAGAAAGATAGAAGAAGAGAGAACAGACAGAGAAAGATAGAAGAAGAGAGAACAGACAGAGAAAGAGAGAAGAAGAGAACAGACAGAGAAAGAGAGAAGAAGAGAACAGACAGAGAAAGAGAGAAGAGGAGAGAACAGAGAGAGAAAGAGAGAAGAAGAGAGAACAGACAGAGAAAGAGAGAAGAAGAGAGAACAGACAGAGAAAGAGAGAAGAAGAGAGAACAGACAGAGAAAGAGAGAAGAAGAGAGAACAGACAGAGAAAGAGAGAAGAAGAGAACAGACAGAGAAAGAGAGAAGAGGAGAGAACAGACAGAGAAAGAGAGAAGAAGAGAGAACAGACAGAGAAAGAAGGAAGAAGAGAGAACAGACATAGAAAGAGAGAAGAAGAGAGAACAGACAGAGAAAGAGAGAAGAAGAGAGAACAGACAGAGAAAGGGAGAAGAAGTGAGAACAGACAGAGAAAGAGAGAAGAAGAGAGAACAGAGAGAAAGAGAGAAGAAGAGAGAACAGACAGAGATTTAGAGAGTAAAAGAGAGTGAACAGAGAAAGAAGAAGAAAGAGATAAAAACTGAAGGAAGGAAAGAGAAGCAGAACATACAGAACAGACATTTATTTAGTGAGCCCTGTGGCAGCAGTGTCCTCACCACTGATGCAGAGACTGAGGGAACAGAGGCTCTCCTCGCAGGTCTCAGGGCTCTCCAGCTCCCCCAGGGAGGGGGATGTCCTCCCCCTCTCCCCCCCCCTCTTCCTCGGGGACATTCGCCTCACTATCTGCAGCACCCGGTTCACTCTGTCCATCCTGTATTGTTTCCGGAACTACTCCTCAAAACAACACCCTCTTAGAACACGGATCTCCACAAACAGTCCCCGACAGTTCCCAGTTCAAAGCCTTCTGGTCCAATAGCTCTGTAGGGACCTCTGCACTTGCGTAATGTCACATCAGTTGAGAGAGGCTACAGCTGCATCGAAACAACTGAGAGGAATGAAGAGAGGAAAGAGAGAGAGGAGAAAGAGAGAGGAGAAAGAGAGAGGAGAGAGGAGAGAGGAGAAAGAGAGAGAAGAGAGAAGAGAGAAGAGAGAAGAGAGTGAGAGTGAGAGTGAGAGTGAGAGTGAGAGAGAGAGAGAGAGAGAGAGAGAGAGAGAGAGAGAGAGAGAGAGAGAGAGAGAGAGAGCAGGAGAGTGGCTGCTGCCTGGCTGGTTTCCCCTCACACAGACTCAGAGACAGTGCAGGCTGTGGAAACTGGAAAGGGGGTGAAACATTTTTATAAACCCAGCCTCAGCCTCGTTTTCTCTCTCCCACACACTCTTCTCCCTCTCTCCCTCTCTCTCCCTCTCTCTCCCTCTCTCTCCTTCTCCTACAGCATCTAGAGAACACACAGCAGCAGTACCAGCCTAGAGCTTTGTACCTCCCCCTCCCTCTCTCCCTTCCTCTCTTTCTCCCTTCCCATCTCCCCTTTAATCTCTTTAATGATATCCCTCTTTAACGAGCTA